>NC_135394.1:14645000-14742500 GCF_051989625.1 Stigmatopora argus
TTACCACTAATTAGGTCCAATGGGAACATGATTGTGTTTAAAAAGAGATTTTCTTAAAGCTACAGCTCCCAAAAGATGACCAATTTTTGCTAAAAAATATAGTTGTGCAATAGCAGAAAGGTGTTTCCCGAAAAAAATAAAATTATGTTATCATCTAGCGGGCATAACATCATCTCTAAAGAGTCAGAAAATCTGGGACGATTGCGTGTAAAGATCAAGGCACCCCCCAAAAACATATTCAACAACCCATTCATTCAGAAAATGGACTCGGTACTCGGTTTAAAAAAAACAGAAACAACAACAAAATCACAAGTTTCGAAGCCTGCTGTGATGGTGCGACACGGGCAGTTTGCACATCTGAAAAGGCACTGTTGATGCCTCTTTTTTTCATCCTTTTGCTATGAATTTAAATGAGTTTATCACTAGTAGGTGTCCAATTCATTTGAAGTGGGAATGTTCATTCGCTGCCACCCTCCCACTTCAAATGTTGTTAAAAGAAGCGGAGGGGAAACTGCATTTTTGCTAACATGTTAATCAGTAATCACATGTGGATAAGCCTCCTTCTATCGCTATAGTCAATACAATATTCCCTGTTTTTTGCGGTTAATCCACCTGTATTAAGTGAATTCCCACAAAGTAGGAACCATATAAATATGCTATAGCCCAAGGGTGTCAGACTCGGGTTGGTTTGCGGGCCGCTTTACCGTCACCTTGATTTCACGTGGGCCGGACCATTTTAGATATAATATTTAGATTTTTTTTAATAAATGGATTAAAAGAACTGGATTAAAAGCCCTGAATATTCAGTTTTTTATAGATCTAAAACGATGTTTATTTTAGCTTTTTAAAAATATATTTTTAGATTTTACAAAATGATTTTTGAACTAAAAACACAGAAGAAATTGATTAAAAAATTACAATTATTGATTTAAAAGGGGGAAAATCAGGAAATTTAATATACATCCATACACCCATACTTAATTTGATCCTAGAACAGAAAGTCGGCACTCACGATTTGCTTTCCCGGGCCACACAAAATGATGCGGTGGGCCAGATTTGGCCCCCGGGCCGTCACTTTGACACGTGATTTAGAGTGTCCAATCAGCCTACCATGTTTTTGGAATGTGGGAGGAAACTGGAGTACCCAAAGGAAACCCACGCAGGCCCGGAGAACACTTTCAAACTCCACACAGGTGGACCAACCTGGATTTGAACAAAGAACCCCAAATTTGCGAGGCCAACGCACTAACCGCTCTTCCACCGCGTCGCCCAATACATAATATTAATATATATATATATATATATATATATATATATATTGTGATCGTGGGTTAAATCCCCGGCGGAGTTTGCATGTTCTCTGTGTGGGTTTGCCCATAGTTGGTTGGAATAATAATGTGTGAAGTTTAATATTTTATTTATATATATATATATATATATATATATATATATATATATATGGGTTTGCCCATAGTTGGTTGGAATAATAATGTGGGAAGTTTTATTATATATATATATATATATATATATATATATATATATATATATATATATATATATATATATATATAATAAAACTTCCCACATTATTATTCCAACCAACTATGGGCAAACCCACACAGAGAACATGCAAACTCCGCCAGGGATTGAACCCACGATCACAATAACATAAAGATATTCAAAGCATAGTCTAACCCAGGGATCCCCAACGTCTTAATTTTAGGGGTTTCATTTTAATAACCATATGATAAAGCATTTCATTCGTAAATCTGACACCGACAAATACATTCGAGGGCTGCATTAAACATTTATTCAAATGTTAAATGAAGATCTATAGCGCAATAACTTGTGAATTTTACACAGGCTTTCTTGTATTTTCTGTTGCTGTTTTTTTGGCAACTATAGTTTGTCAATGTGTATTTTATTAGTTGACCCTTAACCTATGTTATTTAAGTGGGCGATATAATGAAAATATTGAGAAATGTAGTAAGTTTTAAAATGTATAAGTATTGGTTGGTCCATGAAAAAAAACCTAAGAATTAATAAGATACTAAAATTAAAGTTAAAATGTAAAATTAAAGTACATCTTTTTTAGAGGATTGGAATCAGGTGGAAAAGATTCTTTTTTACGATTTTATTTTTTGGGTTCATTTAAGGGCTGTAAATCAACAAAATAAGTATATTTGGAATGACACATTTTTAAAACATTCAAATCAAATTGAAAAATAGTGTTTTTTTTGTAATTGCCTCAAAGCAAAAAAATAATCAAAATGATGAGGATATTTAAAAAAAAAACATTGTTATTTTTTAAATTGCCTCAAAGCAAAAAAAATAATCAAAATTATGAGGATATGTTTAAAAAAACATTGTTATTTTTAAAATTGCCTCAAAGCAAAAAAATAATCAAAATTATGAGGATATTTTTAAAAAAAAACATTGTTATTTTTAAATTGCCTCAAAGCAAAAAAATAATCAAAATGACAAGGATATTTTTAAAAGAAACACAAATGTCAGGTGATCCGGACTCAAACTGAGCAAAAAATCCCTGATCGGGAAAACTCTAATCAGAAATCAATTCCCTTGTCACGTAATATTTAGTTTTTAAAAATACGCATCTTTTTCTTGTAGAAGTGAAAGATGTTGACATTTCCAGCACATTAAAGTGTTCAGCGTCTAAACTTTCTGAGTGACACTGATCCTCCTTTCCGTTGATCTAGAAAAAACATTCCTCCTGCTTTGTGTGTGTGGGTGTGTGGGTGTGTGGGTGTGTATATTATTGTCAGCTCACCTTGAGAAAGCTGTCACAGGAAAAAAAAACGAAAAACTACTCTACTACTATTTTATGACTCATACATTTTTTTGGACTATTTCCTAAGCCGCTTTGCTCCCGAAACACTGAGCGGCGAAGCTCATCTGATGTGAGCCCCGTGTTCATTAAATTGAAGCCAGCGTGTGAAAAACAGTTCAAAACCACGAGCGTGGTGAACTTTTTTTTTATTTCTTTTATTTCCACGCTTTTCTACCTTTACCTTTTCTTAAGGTGCCGTGTTCAATCTATTATTTTTTGTTAAATGATGATGAATAAAGTGAGGTTCATGTCTTCCAAAATAAGGTTCATCACCCCAATTTCAACATAAAATAGACACATCAGATGTTCTTAAGTTTGAACAAATGTTTTTATTTTTTGAACTTTTTTGGGGGGGGGGCATTTAACTAGAAATCAGCAAAAAATAGGTTAAATTTAAGCTTTTGATACATAAATTACGTTTTTTTAAAAATGTTTTTTGTTAAGTTCCCCCCCCTTTTTTTAAATCATATTTTTATAAGTTGCAGCTCATGAGATAATATTGTGGCGCCCTCAATTATAATATTTTTGCTCACGTGTATTTTGCGATGGGCAGTAAAAATAAAAATAAAAATATTGTAACATATGAATTAATTTAAAAATACATGATTTTTTTTACATAGTAATAAATTATTTTTTTAAATGGACTGAAGCATGAATTGAATTATTACAAATATAACTAATTCTAGATTATTTATATATAAAACATAAATGAAACCAAATTGTAATACATTTGAAAAAAAATTAAAAAAAATCAAATAATTGTAGCCTGTGTACTTTGATTTTATTTAATTTATTTATTTATTAAGAACCTCTTTTGACCTCAAATAGTTAATATCAATTTGACTTAAGCTAATGAGTTAAGCTAATGATAATTTTCAAAAAGATGTCCTCTATGATGACTACTGAACCTGAGAGGATTTAACAGGTTAAACTCCTTTAACTTCAAATTCTCACCCAAATGAAAAAAAGAGGTTATTATTTATTAGCCAAAACCCACAATAAGAGACCCAAAATTGCTTGCAAACCACCACAAATTTGCCCAAAATCAACCAGAAGTGCCCAAAATTTGCCACCAAATCAACTGTAAGCACCCAAAATTGTATTGACCAGCATGAAAACATTTCCAAGCAAATTTTCTTTCACTCATTTCTGATGGAAAATTGATTTAAAAAAAGATCAATATTACCATAATGCAGACTTTTCAGGCCGACATATACATTAGGCCTGCGTGATGAAGTGAACTGCGGAAATGTTTAACAAGTGAACGCAACGGCGGCCTATCAAACCTGCTTGCTTGGGCTTTGATTTTTAACATGGCTGCCATGACATCTCTGCCACATGTCACCCGTAAAAAAGCCAATTTAGTTATGACACAGTGTCTCGTTTTTGTGCTGCGGCAGCATTTTGTCTCGCAAATTGGAAATGGCAAGCGTACGAAGAGCATCACTCGTCAGGCAAAGTGAGGACAACCCGAGATGTACATCATCTTTAATAATTACAAAAACGACTCTTAGGTTCATTGAGGACACCATTTTCCCTTTAAGCATATTTTAAGTTACATCAAATATTTATTATGCTCACGAACCTATTTTTTATTTAATTTTGGCTTGCTAATGTTTGACTTTCTTTTGCTATGTGCACGTTTTAGCTTTTAAATCTTTTTAAAAATTCATTCTGTAGTATTTTATGCATTCATTTTCCGTACCACTGTCCTCACAAGGGTCGCGGGGGGTGCTGGAGCCTATCGCAGCCAACTGTGGGCTGTAGGAGGGGGGGTACACCGTGAGTGGGTTGCCAGCCAATCGCAGGGCATAAAAATTCGGTTCCACCTACTGTTTTTGGATGTGGGAAGAAACCGGAGTACCCGGAAAAAAACCACGCAAGTCACGGGGACGGCATTCAAACTCCACATAGGAATGTCCAAACCTGGGATCGAACCCTCGATCGCAGAACTGTGAAGCGGAAGTGCTAACCAATCCACATGCGCTCATTTTCTGAACCACTCATCCTCACAATGGTCGCGAGGGGTGCTGAAGCCTATCCCAGATAACCACGGGCACTAGGCGGGGGACACCGTGTAACAGTGGCTAGCCAATCACAGTCATTTTCACATATTGTAGCATTTTGAAGGCAGCCCGGCGGCTCGACTGGTTAGCGTGTCAGCCTCACAGCTCTGGGATCCTGGGTTCAAATCCAGGTCGGTCCACCTGTGTAGAGTTTACATGTTCTCCCTGTGCTCGCGTGGGTTTTCTCCAGGTACTCCGGTTTCCTCCCACATTCCAAAATTATGCATGGTAGGCTGATTGGACACTCTATATCACCCCTACATATGGATGTGAGCGTGGATGGTTGTCCGTCTCCTCGTGCCCTGCGATTGGCTGGTCCGAAAGTCCGCTGGGATAGGCTCCAGCACCCCCAGCAAATTTTTTTTGCATCTACTTTGTAACTCAAATCCCTCCCACCTACCGGACCAGCGCATTTGGATTTGTCAGTCAAAAACCAGACTAGTCGTAAGAGTTACATCACCAAAACTGTTCCAAAAGCGACGCCCAAGGCGACCCGTCTTTGACACTTGCTTTCCTAAGACGCCTTGGCGAAGGTCTTCCCGTCGTCCGCTCGACATCCGTCGGGCGGCCTTGAGCCAAATGGCGGCATTAGCGCTGTTTCATTGCCCCGTGGGTCAAGCTAGGTTGAGGTAAAATAGTATTTCCGTCGCTCCGGTCCGACCTAGAGCTACCGAGAGCATATATATAATAGATCTTCCTCCACTAAGTGCTTTTGAATTCCCAAATATCTTGTCTGTTGCTACGATATCCACCCAAACGATTCCCTTAAAATACTCCGCACTTGTGAGGCTTATCTTAAAAGTACACTGTGTTTACCAGCTATTTTTACTTGGCATGGCTGCCAAAATAACAAACTCAATGTGCTTATCGCCTTCAATAAAAGCGCCACAGGGCTCTGACATCAATATTGTTGATTTTGGAAATTTTGTCTACAAGCATAGTTAATATTTTCCCATAGGATTTTGGACTCCTGTTACCGCACTTGTTGTGTCACTACAAATTCCTTTGAGTGCAAGCATTAACTGATCTATATTTAACATTAATGTATGGAGATAAATGCCATTTGATATTTTTCTTAGCCATTTTTAAAGGGGTAGCTGCCTTTTTCACGGGACGGGTGGCATGAAAGACAAAAAAACGACAAAAACTTCATTTTTTTACCTTTAATTAAATTGCAACCAATTGTTTTTTACTGGGTTGCCAAAAATTAGTGTTGCAAATTTTTTGGGCTCCCGTTTCCGAGTCCGAGCATTCCTTTTTTTTTATACTCATTCATTCATTTTCCCTATTACTTATCCTCACAAGTTACACAGAGGGTGCTCGGGCCTATCCCAGCCAATCACAGGCCACAAGGAAACAAAGCACAACTCTCCAACCTCGTACATAGTGATAATTGACCATACAATTAGCCTAGCGTGCATGTTTTTGGAGTGTGGGAGGAAACAGGAGTACCCGGAGAAAACCCATGCGACCTCAGTAGAAGATGCAAAATACGTAGGAAGGTTGGAACACACAAGGGATTGAACCCTCGATCTCACAATGGTGAGGCTGACGCGCTAACCACTCTATGCATTCTACTCCTTTGAATGTAAAGTAATTCTATCTAGCTCGGTAAAATCTGCTTAACTCATTGGCTGCCATTGATGGCGCTAGACATCCAATCCACTTGAAGAGTGAGCGTGGCAGCCAATGAAAGAACGTTCATTCGCTGTCACCCTTCCACTTGAAGTTCAATTGACATCTACCAGTGATGAACTCATTTAAATTCACAACAGAAAGTCGGCTTTCCTAGCTGGGGGAATCTCGTTGAAAACTAGACCTCAAAGACACATCACCTAGCATAGACACATTATTTCTTAGTACATGAGCCAACATCTGGTTTTAACCTTCAAATGTCAAGACTAAGGCTTCAAAAGTTGAGTTCTTAGCCTACTAACCATTCAAATTTTCTTTTCAACACCGCTATTTGTCTCTCTTTGTACTTGTATATTTGACCACTTATACATGTTGACTATGTTGACTAATGCTTATTGAGTATGTTGACTACTACTCGTTGAGGTTGACTACTACTCCTTGGGGAGGTTGACCTCTACTCGTTGAGGAGGTTGACCACTGCTCGTTGAGGAGGTTGACCACTGCTCGTTGAGGAGGTTGACCACTGCTCGTTGAGGAGGTTGACCACTGCTCGTTGAGGAGGTTGACCACTGCTCGTTGGGGAGGTTGACCACTGCTCGTTGAGGGGGTTGACCACTGCTCGTTGAGGGGGTTGACCACTGCTCGTTGAGGGGGTTGACCACTGCTCGTTGGGGAGGTTGACCACTGCTCGTTGAGGGGGTTGACCACTGCTCGTTGAGGGGGTTGACCACTGCTCGTTGAGGGGGTTGACCACTGCTCGTTGGGGAGGTTGACCACTGCCCGTTGGGGAGGTTGACCACTACCCGCTGGGGAGGTTGACCACTACCCGTTGGGGAGGTTGACCACTACCCGTTGGGGAGGTTGACCACTACCCGTTGGGGAGGTTGACCACTACCCGTTGGGGAGGTTGACCACTACCCGTTGGGTATGTTGACCACTACCCGTTGGGTATGTTGACCACTACCCGTTGGGTATGTTGACCACTACCCGTTGGGTATGTTGGCCACTACCCGTTGAGAATGTTGACCACTACCCGTCGAGGAGGCTGACCACTACCCGTCGGGGAGGCTGACCACTACCCGTCGGGGAGGCTGACCACTACCCGTCGGGGAGGCTGACCACTACCCGTCGGGGAGGCTGACCACTACCCGTCGGGTATGTTGACCACTACCCGTCGGGTATGTTGACCACTACTCGTCGGGTATGTTGACCACTACTCTTCGGGTATGTTGACGACTACTTATTTATTGATTATTGTTCTGTTTGTTGTTGTTGTTATTGTGCACTTTGTGCTGGGGCTTTAACTTCCATTGTACTTGTATAATGAGAATAAAAGCATTCAATTCTTCCTTTAAGGGTCACAGAGTGCCGGAGCCTATCCCAACTGACTTCGGACAAAAGGCGGACTACACCCTAGACTGGTCACCAGTCAATCATAGGACACACATAGAGACAGAGCGCCATTCGCACTCGCAATCCCACTGCCACCGAGTGGCCCCTCCTAACCGAGAGTATTGCAAGTAAGTACTTTTAAATAGTGCATTGAGTTAACAATGGCGGAATGTACTGTTGTGCTAAGCGGTAAAACTTCTACTATTCCATTCACTGGGGTGCACTTTTGACTGCCCACGTCAACTGCAGTGGGCTTCAAATTATTGCAATTCCTTTTTGCTTCTTACTTAATCTTAGATTTTTTTTTTCCCCCGGTCGTCGAGGCAACAAGGCACCTCGGAAATTTGGGGAGTTCATCATCCTACGCAAAGCTTCCGGCTGAAGTGTAGGAAGGAAAATATGTTTGCAAATAATTTGGCAAAGGTGATTCCCACAAAGAGCACATATATTTTTTTTGAAGCACTTAACCATTTCATCATTTTTGTAAACATGAGCATCAATATAAAGGTTTCTTTCCCCTTTTTGAATAGCTCGAGCAATTTCCATATGCATCCAACACTCTGACCTTATGAGTTGGTACACAAACAATTGCAAACACCTCAAAGTAAATGAAGACTTTAATGGAAGATTTTTTTCGAAGTCTCGTGTTCGTAAACAATAATTGAAATTCATAACTTCTGTGAACTCAATGCGTCTTAACGCAAAAGAAGCATGTTTCTAAATAAGATAATAAATGTGTTGCAAAAAAATCAAAGAAATTATTGCTTTAACATTTGAATTTAACGTCAACAATATCAAGGTAAACTTTTTCTTGAAAACTTGTCGAATAAATCTTTCGATCGACCACAATACTGTAATGACTTTAAATAAAAATACCTCAAATTGATCGTTATTTTTACATGAGATTAAAATAGATTAATCAGATTAATTATTTTTAGCTCATCATTAATTACCCCTCAGTTTTTTCTGATGTTTTGACAGTGCTATTTTCAACACATTAACTGTCATTGGTGAAAATACTGAATGATTCCTACTGGCCCGCCCCTTCAAAATTGATTGGACAACATTCACCCTCAAAGACAGTCAATAACATCAAAGACAATATCAAGACTGCTTTTATTTCAAATGTTAATTATTCCAAAATGAATCCTGAAAAGTAATTATCTTCAAGGCTTTTACCTACCCTCCCACTCAAAATGAATTGGACAACATTCACCCTCAAAGACAGTCAATAACATCAAAGACAATATCAAGACTGCTTTTATTTCAAATGTTAATTATTCCAAAATGAATCCTGAAAAGTAATTATCTTCAAGGCTTTTACCTACCCTCCCACTCAAAATGAATTGGACAACATTCACCCTCAAAGACACATCAAAGACCATCTCCAGACTGCTTTAATTTCAAATGTTAATTATTCTAAAATGAATCCTGAAAAGTGATTATCGCCAACGCTTTTACCTACCCTCCCAGTCAAAATGAATTGGACAACATTCACCCTCAAAGACACATCAAAGACCATCTCCAGACTGCTTTAATTTCAAATGTTAATTATTCTAAAATGAATCCTGAAACAAGATTATCTCCAAGGCTTTTACCTACCCTCCCACTCAAAATGAATTGGACAACATTCACCCTCAAAAACAGTCAACAACATCAAAGACAATATCGAGACTGCTTTTATTTCAAATGTTAATGATTCTAAAATGAATCCTGAAAAGTGATTATCACCAAGGCTTTTAACTGCCCTCCCAGTCAAAATGAATTGGACAACATTCACCCTCAGACAGTCAATAACATCAAAGACAGTCAATAACATCAAAGACAGTCAATAACATCAAAGACAATATCGAGACTGCTTTTATTTCAAATGTTAATTATTCTAAAATGAATCCTGAAAAGTGATTATCTCCAAGGTTTTTACCTTGTAATTTTTTTTTATTATTTATTTCGTCATTGCAGAGCTCTTTCCACTTTGAAACGTGACCTGCTTTTAACTTCGCATTCAAGCAAGTTGGGAAAAAAAAACTAACAGGCTACCTGTCAGTTTCCAACCACTTTTTTTTCTTCTTGTGTTTGGTGTCAGGGTGTGTTTTTGTATGGAAGCTGTCAAAGTGAACCCAACATTTGAGCGTGTCTTTCTTAGTCAAAAGTACAGGTAGATGGAGGATGATGCAAGATATGCCGTAATATTGTTGCAACATTTATACAAAATGGCCGTATTCGGTATGTAATTCTTCCAAACACCACATGTAGTATAAATAAGATTGACCTCAACTTCAGGAATAAAAGTTTTCTAGCAAGAGAAAACTCAAAATTAATCCCCCCGGCATATACAATGGAAAACAATAACATACTTTCAAAACCTCTCCCGCACAACGAAAAATATAAAATATAAAAGAAAACGTTCTCATTAAAAAAAAACAAGAACTCCTTACCACCAAGAGACACATAGACCAAAAACCTTTCACACTAAAGGCTCTCACAAACCCTAAAAAACTAAAAAAAACTTGAATGTTACAAAAACTAACACAAAAACTGCCACACTTCCCAAAGAATTCTTTAAAAAAAACATAAAAATATATAAATCACAAAGCATAAAAATATTTTTTGACCAACTACATAAACCTGAAACCTCCCACACAACAAAACCTCTCACAACCAATCAAAACTCAATATCAAATCTCTCAGATTTCCCCATGAAGGCATTTTGTAACCTGAATATTTTCTATCTAGGGACGTTCGTTAGCAGGGGCCTACCATTGTATTTGAACACATTTTAGCGCAACAATGTTGAAATGGTTAATTGACTATAAAAATAGTTACGTCAATTCATTCATTTAATATTGAATTTGTTGTCGTTTACCATATTTTTCACACCATGGTGCACAATTTCAATGAATGGCCTATCTTAAATATTTTGAATGCATAAGAAGGATTTGTAGTAGTGGTGGGGCTAGTTATAGTAGGCGTAGTAGTTGTAGTATGGAATTTTGTTATCCATCACTACATGGAGCTGTAGTAGTAGTAGTCGTAGTCGTCGTCGTCGTCGTCGTCGTCGTCGTCGTAGTCGTAGTCATAGTAGTAGTCGTCGTAGTAGTCGTAGTCGTCGGCGTCGTAGTAGTAGTCGTCGTCGTAGTCATCGTCGTCGTAGTAGTAGTAGGGTGTTGTGTTATAATCCACTTGATGGAGTAGTAGTGGTAGTGGTGGTAGTAGTAGTAGTAGTAGTGATGGTGGTGGTAGTAGTAGTATTAGTGATGGCAGTGGTAGTAGTAGTAGTAGTGATGGCGGTGGTAGTAGTAGTAGTAGTGATGGTAGTAGTAGGGGGTTGTGTTATAATCCACTTGGAGTAGTAGTGGTAGTGGTGGTGGTAATAGTGGTGGTGGCGGTGGTAGTGGCGGTGGTAGTAGTAGTATTAGTGATGGCGGTGGTAGTAGTAGTGATGGCGGTGGTAGTAGTAGTAGTAGTAGTAGTGATGGCGGTGGTAGTAGTAGTAGTAGGGGGTTGTTTTATAATCCACTTGATGGAGTGGTAGTGGTAGTGGTAGTGGTAGTGGTGGTGGTAATAGTGGTGGTGGCGGTGGTGGTGGTAGTAGTGGTGGTGGTAGTGGTAGTAGTAATAGTAAGGATTTGTGTCATACATGCAACTAATGGAACTGTGCTTGAGGGAATTTCATACAATCATTCAACAATGAATCCACATTCATAGAAGTCGCATCCGAGCATAAATTGCAATTGAATCTTTTAGTTGTGTGGAAAATACGGTACTTGATTCAAGGTGGCAGCCCTAATTGGCAGACATAATGGCACTGGAAACCTTAACGACAATGTGACCCACCGCAAACATGACGGTGATCGAAATGTCTGTGGATTCCACAGACATTTCCATTGTGGGACCACACATGCAAACAAAAGCTTGAGTTCCTTGTGCCACAATGTGCGTCTTTGCTGTCATCCAACATGAGGACGGACGGCGGGTCAGTGCTAAAAGGTTTATTCCGCGTCTTCCTAAAAATTTCATTTGCATATTCATAGCTTCCAATTAGGTACGTGTATACTCCTGTGCCTGAGCTCGTCTCCCAGGCGCCAAATTAGCATACAAAACGAGGTCAAAAATAATCATGTTTGAAATACAAATTATAAAATGAGTTTTTATGAGTGACAAGCAGTTCGTGAGTGACTGGCATCTCCACAGTTTGGGGGGAGAAAGTGACTTTTTACGATCTTTTTCCACCAGATCCAACTTGGTTTATGTTCCATTAGGCAGTTTTTTAAATTGTATTTTTATTTTAGCAGAACAATACATCACCGATACCCTGTTTTGAGTTTTTTTATCACCCAATGCTTGTGTGTTTGTGTGTGCGTGCGAACTTTAACCTTACTTTGACTCATATGACTCGTTTTCTTCTGTAAATCAGGTGTGCAGAGACAAGGTGGGTGAATGTGGGCGATTTTATGATCTGTATTAATTTAATGTTTGACATTTTAATCGGCTGATGCAATGACAATGAATGTGCAAGTTGGAACCATTGTACCTGAAGGCAGGGGCGGAACTAATGTGAACAGGGCCCAGGGGCGATGAATATTAATGGGCCCCCTGAGTTGAGTGGGTGAGGAGGGCCGGCAGACTTATTTTACAACTTGCGCTGTTTTCATTAAATGTTCAGTTTAGTCAATGGGAAAAAATGGGCCGAGAAATGTCAAAATGTTTGGAGAATAAAATCCCAATATTACGTGAATAAAGTAATATATTGTAATATTATTGAATTGAATGCTTTTATTGTCATTATACAAATATAATGAGATTTAAAGCCTCATCACAAAGTGCACAATAACAGCAACAAACAAACAGACACATAAATAATCAATAATAACAATAACTGATAAATAATCAATAAATTAACAGGTAGGGAAGTGCACAAATGACAACAAACAAATAAATAATCCATAAATAAGTAGTAAATAAATAATTAGTCAACTTAATGAATAAGTAATAGTCAACATACTAAATAAATAAGTCATTATATTACAAAAAAATCTGTCGTGCAGGATTAAAATTGTAATATTGGGAGATAAAAGTTGTTTTACTATTCATTTGGTGTCACCAATTTCATAATTTTTATTAATTGAATGCAATTTGGCAATATTGTAAAGTTCTGTCATTTATTTGATTCAGTTACTTTAACATAATCATTACATTTCACTTCAAACTATAAAAAAAAATACAAAGCACGTCTGATGTTTGAGAAAATTTTCTTCGTCAACATTCTTGACATTTTCAACAAAAAACAGTTTTTGACTATATACGGCAAATTTTAAAGATGCGTATTAATGCTTGGCATTTCCATGCATTTAAACTTGATACCTGCTAAACCAATCTTATCGAATTGTATCAATGTGTCATTAGACATTTATTATTGTGAATATAAATTCATATAGTGGAAATGTAGCTATATTTATGAACGTAAAAAACTCTGAACAAAACAAGCAGCAACAAATGCACTACGACCTCCTTTTTCAGACATCTTTTGCCGTCAAGTGGCCACCAATGAGTTAAATAAATGTAAAAAAATACAAATTGTTAAATAAAAATTGAAACAAGAGCCAAGGTTTCTCTTAAAAGTCCCAGCAAGCTTTCTAGTAAATGCGGTATCAAAGAAGGATTTGTTGGAAAATTGGTTGGAAATTCAATAAATGAGCCACAGATAATGTAAGCAATGCTGGGCTGCCAAGCCTCTGATTGTCATCACTTATTATTCATGTCGCCGCCTGACTTCCATCTAAATTTGGGGAATGGGATCACCGAGTAAAGCGTGACAAAAGCAAAGGCGGGATGGCGTTTTGGCGGAGCACTTTACACATTCAACTTCATCCGCCCTAAATTGTCTTTTACAACAACAGCGACAACAGGCACAAAGCTCCTGCCATGTTGACCACCAATTCTCCAAAAGTCCTTTTTTTCCCGGCCCCGACAACATAGGAATTATAAGGAGACACGTTCACTCCACTGTTATTTTTTTGCTTGCTAACACATTTTACAATGTAGATGAGATAGACTCAAACATGAGGCCCGTGTGGTCTGGAACTGGTCCGATAGGCCTGCGGGGTTGTTTTGCCTGACGAGCACTTGCTAGCTCATTCATAATGTACATAAAATGCTTTTATTTATTTTTCGACAAGGGCGCCGTAAAACCAGAAGTTTTAAAATGCCTAAAAACCAATAGGGAGTCACCTGGGAATGCTCAAAAAAATCAGCAGGGACCAATAAATGAACAAGAAGCATCCAGGAAAGTCCTTCAGACTCGATAAGAAATTGAAAATTCTTATGTTTTTAGCGTTTTTGCCTGATGTGTCAATCTTGGCTTAGTCATCAACCCCGGCCTGTGTATTTAAACCCGTGTTTTGGCATGTCTTTTCTGGGAGTATTATTTCGTGTTTTCCGGTGCCTATTCGTCAGTGTTAGTTTTTAGTTTGTTAATTTTGTCCCAGTTTGGATTTATTTTTATAGTTATTTTTCATTAAGTCCTAATTTGTGCACCAGCACTTCCTTATTATTTTTCTGTTTCCCGCTCTTGGGTTCAACTTCACTCTTAATCAAAGGCAATTCATGACAGTAATGATCCAAAATTGACCGTAGGTGACACTAAAATGAAAGTGGAAAAAAAAGTGAGGTAAAATTAACTCATTGCCAATGTCCAATTCACTTAAACTAACTGTGGATGCTCATCTTTCAGTACCATGGACAGTGCTAGACGTTCAATCCATTTTCCATTCGCCCCTCCCACTCAAAACGGATTGGACGTCGACTGCCGTCACTGGCGGCAAGTAAGTGAACTTTTTGGGCCATAAACCTGAAAACCGAGAACTGAATTTGACACTTGGGGTAGAGGTTTTGTCATCCAGAAAGTCGGCGAGTGATGTGACATGCAAATAGTAGGTTGCCTCAAAATGGCCTCCTGTGACAGATGTGTCTTCTTTAATGCTTCTCTGACAAACAGAAGAAAAAAATGACCTTGCCCTGTGCAGTAAAAAAAGAAAAAAAATGTCATGGGGAAAAACATAAAAAATACTTCAATTTGTTCTCCCTGAAACTCTGCTTTTGGCCGGATTTGAGTTTATTCTGTACATCTGGCAATGCATGAATATTTCATGAAACGTGATAGAAAAACATGCACCCCGTGTCTTACCTCGACAGGTAGAGTTTGACAAAGAGGTTTTGGGCTGTGATAACAAGAAGCGAAAAATTCGTCCAATTAAATGAGACCCTGAAAAATTAGGTTTTAAATCCACCCACTGGCTACATTGAATTTAATAGTAAGGACTACAACCCATACTCCTTTTCTTTGAAACATAACCCTTATACAAATAAATTTAAAAAATATACCGTATTTTATGGACTATAAGTCACAGCCGAATATAAGTTGCAAGCCAAATAAAGGAGAAAAATATATAAGCCGTGCTGGAGTATAATTGGCATCTTTTTGGATGAACTTTTTTTATTTGATTCGAAACCAAGAAAAAACATTTGTTAAAGTAATATTGATAAAATGGAGAACAACTGGCAAAATAGGCCATTGTTAACATCACTTGTCCAACAAAGTATGAAAAAATGCGTGATTTATAGTCCGGAAAATGCGGTACTGGCGATTGCCATCTTTTGTTAAAATGTGCTGTTGGGGTTATTCTGGGATATTATTATATATGTGCTTATTAATCATTATATGTATGTGTGGAATATTAGTCATTATATGTATATGTGATACATTAAATCATTATAAGCAGACGAAAGCTCAGTATAACAAGGACACTCCCCCCCCCCCCCCCCCCCCCCCCCGCAGCTGGCTCCGAGGACATTTAATTGTTTTTAGGACTATTGACCAAACAGATCACCAAGTTCCGGGCCGAGGACTGTTGATCTGAGTTTGCAATGAAGATCTGCGAAGGACTCTTAAATTGCTTTGACTTGGATTCTGGTAGATGGCGATAATCGAATCAACTTCCGAAAATACTCGCATATTGTTTCGAAATACTGTCGCTCGGTTCAAATTGTATGGAAATTATTATGCTTACTTGTGCAAATTCTTACGCAGTTTTGGTTTCCGATCCGCTCGTTTCACCTTGTATGGAAATTATTATGCTTACTTGTGCAAATTCTTACGCAGTTGTTTTTGGTTTCCGACCTGATATGCAATTGTTGTGGCAGTTGTTTTTTGACCTTAATTGTGTTATTTGGTTAGCTTATGCAATTGTTTGAATCAGATAACCTTAAGTGTTTTAATAATGCACGACTAAATGGACAGAGGAGGGTGCCTTTCTTCAGAATGTCACAGTGGCGAGGACGAGCCAGGACTGATTCTCACTTGTTATCGCTAGATTTTGTTTCCGATGTCTCTCCTTTTATTAAAGTATATCTATTAATAAACCTATCATGTGCGAGGCTCACTTATAAGTTGACTTTTTGCTGGAAAATCAAAGTAAGGAAAACAAAAAAATGGCCACGATGGCTCCAAACTGGAAAAAGTTGTTTACCTACAAGATTTTGTCCTCGGAAACAAAGTAATTGTGGTTTTCTACATCCCAAAGGAAATCTTGCAGCCCTTATCACGCGACATACACACAAGTTGGAATGAGAAACGCATCAGCGCATTCCTATTTGTCTCCGTAGTTGTTTCGCATGCCTCATTTGTTCCTCGGTTTCCCATCGGCGGTCACGTTTGACAAGGACTTTCTTCCCTCGCATCCGCCATCAAAGCCTCGGACACTATATTTCCTCTCACTGTACGCCAGAGCGCTACCGCCAGCCGAGCCTGTTGATGAAAGTTTGAATTATTTCGTTTAATCTCATCAGGGGGCGCCGAGTAAAAAAACATTATTGGTCTGGGGGTTATACATGGTCCAATGGGGAGTTTTATCCAAAATGAAAATGATATATTCAAAAAACTGCCTTATGTGGTATCTTGTCCTTGCACTAAAATGCCATAGGTTGCAAAAAAGGAGTCACTTTTTGTACCTGACTACATATGTGACTATTATACTTATTCATGTTGACTTCTTATCTAGGTTGACAACTACTATGTTCTTGACTACTTATGTTCTTGACTAGTATTTATGTTCTTGACTACTCATTCATGTTCTTGACTACTTATTCATGTTCTCGACTAGTATTTATGTTCCGGACTAATATTTACGTTCTTGACTAGTATTTACGTTCTTGACTAGTATTTATGTTCTTGACTACTTATGTTCTTGACTAGTATTTATGTTCTTGACTACTTATTCCTCTTCTTGACTACTTATGTTCTTGACTAGTATTTATGTTCTTGACTAGTTATTCCACTTCTTGACTAGTTATTCCACTTCTTGACTAGTTATTCCACTTCTTGACTAGTTATTCCACTTCTTGACTAGTTATTCCACTTCTTGACTGACTAGTTATTCCACTTGTTGACCAGTTATTCCACTTCTTGACTACTTATTCACGTTCTTGACTACTTATTCACGTTCTTGACTACTTATTCCTCTTCTTGACTACTTATGTTCTTGACCACTTATTCCACTTCTTGACCAGTTATTCCACTTCTTGACCACTTATACTTCTTCTTGACCACTTATTCCTCTTCTTGACCACTTATTCCTCTTCTTGACCACTTATTCCTCTTCTTGACCACTTATTCCTCTTCTTGACTACTTATTCACGTTCTTGACTACTTATTCCTGTTGTTGACTACTTATGTTGGCTACTTAATCATGTTGTTGACTACTTATGTTGGCTACTTAATCATGTTGTTGACTTCTTATTTCTTGATAATTTATTTGTGCACTTCATGGTGAATCTTATTCCTGTTGACTACTTATTCCTGTTGTTGACCTTTTGTCATGTTGACTAGTTATCTAAGTTGACTACTTACGATGGCTGCTTAATCATGTTGTTGACTTTTATTTCTTGATAATTTATTTGTACACTTCATAGTGAAGCTTTAAATCTCATTATACTTGCATAATGACCAAAAAAAGCATTCAATTCAATACTTTGGATCATTTTCAAAAACCAAATTTGGGCCCTTGAAATCTCTGACGAGTCTCATTTTCAAAACACCATCCCGAAAAACACGAGCAACGGAGGCGCATGGTGCGGATGCGAGGTCGCCATGGCAACCACATCCAAATTATCCAATTTATTGCAGGCAAATGATTTCGAAGATACTATATTAAGGTCAAATTACAAAGTCGTGCAGGAAAGGACAGGAGGACAGAAGCACGCAGTCAAGTGCACAATGGCTGCTTTGACCTACCATCTCATCATACTTTTTTTAATTACTTCTTTTCTATGGTTATTTCATCACCATCCCAAGGACGCACAAACATGTGGATCTTTGAAAGGAGGTGATTTTCAGCATGATTACGTCCGCCTGTGCTTGACATTGTTTTCGCGGTAACTGACAAATCCTGATCAAATTTCTAACGCGGAGTGAGAATAAAATCTGGCAGGCTTTATTACGGCGTACGCAGTACAGCATCAAAAAGTACAGGTGGCATTTTAAAACTCAAAAGGAAATGATTGGGAGTGAGAAAACTAAAAAGTGGATATAAAAGGAAATAATTGCAATTTCTAAGAGAATGTGTCATCAATAATTGGTCTAGTTTTATGTCCCTTTTGAGAAAAGCATCCGTTTATTTACTTTTTCAAATCAAATCAAAAGCCTTTATTGTCATTATTCACAGCTGCGTATAACGAAATTGGTGATATTTCCCATATTTAATATTCACTTTTTGGGTGGATTATGTGTTGGAATTTTATTTAAAATTTCCTTTTTTTCCCCCATATTTAATCAAACTAATTTTTTTCATTTGTAAATCAACGTTCAGTAAATATAAGTTGTCTTTTCAACTTTTACTTTGCCTTTTTAATAAAACTTTTTAATAAAAAGCAAAGTAATAGTTACTGTCCTATTAAGGAAAGCAAATCATTATGTTCTATTTTTTTGGGAGTAATACAGCAATTGTTTACTACCGTATCTTATGGACTATAAGTTGCAACGGAGTATTAGTTGCAGTGGCTAAACAATACACTATAAAGAAAAATATATAGCCATTCTTTTTATTTTATTTTATCAGAAACCAAAATCAAACGCGTTAAAGTAAAAATGGTAAACATAATATAAGACAACTATAGGTTAAAAAAAAACATCAATCCTATACGTCCAGAATGAATGATTTACAAAGAGCCGCACCTTTGTCACCGTGGTGTAGTGGTTCACTTTCCTGACTGCATACGATCGATTCCCGTTTGCGATTGTGACTCCGAATGGTCGTCTGTCTCTACATACACCCTACTAAAAATAACCGGCGACCACTCTCGGGTGTCGTTCACATTTGGCCCGGAGTCCACTGGCTGGGCTAGGCTCCAGCACCCCACGACCGCAACAAGATTAGGGCGGCATCGAAAATGAACGAGTCTCCTTCTTCCGGGCTATTGAACAACAACAACAACGTAATCAAGTGCGACAAGTTTGTTTTTGAGACATTTTCTCCATTTTCACAGCACGTTATCTCCAAACAAGAGGTCACTTGTGCGCTTTGTGTTCCGGCAGAAATGGTTTCAACGGGACAATTATGGCGCCGTCACCTGGCGTTTTATCCCGAGGCGAGAAAGAAGCCACGGCCTTGTAATTTCCTTTTTGGAATGGCTTTGACTATCACCTGGTGACTCTCCCAGCGTTTGCCCAAACAATGTCATTCCCGGCAGCTCGCAATTTGTTTTCTATTTGCAAGTCCACCTGCGTCTCGCCACGGGTCATCTTAGCCGTCGTCTATTTTTCCCCTTTCCTCTGCTGACCTTTTAAGAAATGTTTCTAAATTGACTAGGACACGTTTGTCCCCCCGCCCTTCACCTAAAATGGGGGTCTCGTCCGATCCGAATGTTCCGCGTATAAGCGTTTTGACTGGTGCGATGTCCCATGTGTGTTGAGGGAGAACATTTACGCTTCTGAGTGCTTGTTTCGCAGCCTCTCCGAGTGTTTGCACATTTGCAGTCCAGGGAAAAAAGAATAAATGGGGTCAGTGGTAGAACTACATCACACATCACTGAGAAGAAAAACTTGTGAGCGAAAAACTCAAACCATCAACAGCTTTTTGAAATTCACCAAAGCTACTGTACGTTCATTTTGAATTGAATTGAATGCTTTTGTTGTCATTATACAAGCTTAATCAGATTTAAAACATTACCACAAAGTGCACCATAACAACAAACAAACAGACAAATACATAATCAGTAAATAAGTAATAAATAAATATGTAGTTAAGAACATAAATAAGTAGGGAAGTGCACAAATAAAAACAACGTACAGATAAATAATCAATAATAAATTATTAGTCAACATAAATACTAAGTACTGGTAGCTAATGTAAATTTCTAAACCGCTTATCCTCACAAAGGTCGTGGAGGGTGCTGGAGCCTATCCAAGCTGACTTCAGGCCAGAGGCGGGGGGACACTATGAATCGGTGGCCAGCCAATCACAGGGCACAAGGAGACAAAAGGTAACTATTGACGCTCATATTCACACTTAGGAGCAATTTTGCATTGAATTAGCCTAGCATGCATGTTTGGGGATTTGGGAGGAAACCGGAGTACCCGGGGAAAAATCAAGCCTCGGTAGAAAATGCAAACTCAACACTGGGAGAATGACCTGGGATTGAACCCTTGACCACAAAGCTGTGAGCCCAACGCACTAACCACTCATCCACTAGCTCCTGTGTATGTGTCAAATATTTTCTAAAATGTATTTTCAGCAGTGGTGTGCCGTCAGGGCCTTCAAGGCCTTCTCTGCTGGCCTAAGAAATATCTGAATCATATATTATATTTTGTCCATCTATACTTATTAAATATTCCAAATTGTCTAAACACTTTACTTTGTCTACTTTAGGAATCATTTTCCCTTAAATAGAAACAACCATGTGTAGTCAAGACCTTCCAATAATGACAAAGTGAAGTGTGGCCAATAGTGGCGTAGAGGTTCACTCACCTGACTCCCATGTGGGAGGCTGGGGTTCGAATCCCAGTTGGGAAACATTTTCCCTTAGTTGTTTCTATATATTTGTAGTCAAGACCTTACAATAATGACAAACTGAAGTGTGGCCAATTCGTGGCGTAGAGGTTAACTCACCTGACTGCCGTGTGGGAGGCTGGGGTTCGAATCCCGCTCTCATTTGACTGATCACTACAGTATGTAGTTCAGTAGATGGGTAATCCTTTTTTCATTAAAATAAAGACTTAGTCATTTTTTTCAGCAAAACAATTTATTTCCGGTCAGCCTTCGGCTGACCGGAAGACAGTTGGGGGGAGGGGTTCCTGGTGGTGTTCGACAGTCGGCCTGCGGCCGACTGCCGACACCATACAGTCGTTGACTGGCGACACCGGGACGTGAACCCTCGACACCCACGTCGCAGGCAGGTGACTAACCCACTACACCACGAGGCGGCCCGCCTATACATGGTCATTTGTTGCTTTTATTTAAGGAAAGACAGAATGACTTAGTCTTTTTTTGATGGCAAAATGGTTCATCCTCCACCGAGATTCGAACCCTGCCTGCCCACACGGCAGTCAGGTAACATAACCACTACACCATGAAGTGGCCACACTTAACTTTGTCATGTTTGGAAAGTCTTGACTACACACGGTTGTTTTTATTTAAGGGAAAAATGATTACAAACTGGGATTTGAACCCTGCCTGCCCACATGGCAGGCAGGTAACATAACCACTACACCATGAAGTGGCCACACTTAACTTTGTCATGTTTGGAAAGTCTTGACTACACACAGTTGTTTTTATTTAAGGGAAAAATGATTACAAACTGGGATTTGAACCCTGTCTGCCCACATGGCAGGCAGGTAACATAACCACTACACCATGAAGTGGCCACACTTAACTTTGTCATGTCTGGAAAGTCTTGACTACACAAGGTTGTTTTTATTTAAGGGAAAACTAATTCCCAACTGGGATTCGAACCACAACTGCCCACATGGCAGTCAGGTGAACAAACCTCTGCACCATGAAGTGGCCACACTTAACTTTGTCATTTTTGGAAAGTCTTGACTACACACGGTTGTTTTTATTTAAGGGAAAAATGATTACAAACTGGGATTTGAACCCTGTCTGCCCACATGGCAGGCAGGTAACATAACCACTACACCATGAAGTGGCCACACTTAACTTTGTCATGTTTGGAAAGTCTTGACTACACAAGGTTGTTTTTATTTAAGGGAAAACTAATTCCCAACTGGGATTCGAACCACAACTGCCCACATGGCAGTCAGGTGAACAAACCTCTGCACCATGAAGTGGCCACACTTAACTTTGTCATTTTTGGAAAGTCTTGACTACACACGGTTGTTTTTATTTAAGGGAAAAATGATTACAAACTGGGATTTGAACCCTGTCTGCCCACATAGCAGGCAGGTAACATAACCACTACACCATGAAGTGGCCACACTTTACCTTGACATTATTGGAAAGTGTTGACTACACATATACATATAGAAATAATTAAGGGAAAATGTTTCCCAACCGGGATCCGAACCACACCTGCCCACATGGCAGGCAGGTGAACAAACCTCTACACCAGAGGTCTCCAAACCGGTCCTCGAGGGCCGCAGTGGGTGCAGGTTTTTGTTCCAACCGATCCAACACAAACAGTTTAACCAATGAGGTTTCTGCTGAAAAAAGAAGCACCTGACTGCAATCCACTGATTGCACTTCTAGGATACCAGATTGGTGGAAAGGTTTCCTCTTACAGGTTGGAACGAAAACCCGCACCCACTGCGGCCCTTTCTGGAATAGTTTGGGGACCACTACTCTACACCATGAAGTGGCCACACCTTAAATTGTCGTGTTTGGAAACCCTTGAGTACACACGGTTGCTTCTATTTAAGGGAAAATGACACATGAAAAGGAGGATGGATGTTGTTATTCCCAGGCAGACTCTTATCCAAGTACTAACAATAATGTTTTTAAAAAAAGCATACACATTAATCCTCACCATTCTTTTCATCAGCCTTTATTTGTCATTTTTTCTTTGGCTACTCACAGCGACGCACATTCATCTCCAAGTTACAAAGTTGTCAAGTGCTATTTTTTTTTCTTCAGGGAAGGGTACAAATCAACCTTTAAATAGTAGTAAAGACTGCATCGAAAGAACACACGACGATAGAACACAGAGTTGGCATAGATAATTTGTACAAAACCACTTATTGTGCTGTACATTTGGGGGCGTCGACCGCGGAACGACAAGTGCAGGTTTTTAGAGTTGGCAAGGTTTCACCTACGAGGCCAACTTTTCACATCAGAATCTATAAAAAAAAAAAAGACATTCATTGTGGTTGAGTAAACAAATGAGAGATAGTCATCTTCCTTTCATCCAATGATAAACACTCCACGTTTTGTCACGATATTGCTGCGAGGTGACGAAATCCTAAGCACGTCACCTTTCCAAAATGGCCTCCGGGGTCGCGCGAGAGGACATTTTGTTGCAGGGGCTGATATTAAAAGGTATCATTAAACATCTGGGGATGAATTATGCTCTCACACACACACAAACATACACACACACTCACACACTCACACAGTGGCTGGAAGGCTTTTTAAAGCATGTCACTGTAGAGAGATTGTCTGTGAACGTTTGCATGCATTTCCACATGACGTTTAAACCTCACAGACGGTATGTGCTTTTTATTCGGAGCGATTTTTTTTAAATTCAATTTTATTTGATTTTTTTTTTTATTTCTCTCCAGATGCCAGAAGAGTCTCAAGCTGTTTCCTCCGCCAAGGTTGGGGTAGGTGGATTTTTACAAACCTATTTTCACATTTTCCTTAAAGAACACTTTTTAAAAAATCATTTAAAGGGACAGAAAACATCTTTGAGTATCCCAGTTGATTTTTTTAACGCCGTTAGGGATGGTGGTAGCGACACGAAGGTTTTCATTTAAAATTTGGCTAAATTACCTTTAACCCTTTAGAGCAAGTGACTATTTGGGGTAATTTCCTTTTTTATATATACCTTTAATCATTAATATTGTTGTGGTGAGAAGTAAAGCAGGCCACAATGGTGCCGGGACAATTTCAAAATAAAATAACGGATATAGGAAATGCATTTATGTTTTGGGAGATTTCGTAACTAGGATCTTTTATCTTTAAAAATTATTATTTTTTAATCTTCAACCTACACAAGAAACTAAAGATGGAAATTAGCCATTGGCTATAGTCTTAGATATTTACATATTTATGTTCATTAATATGTGCTGTCCCTTATTAAATAAATCAAACTCAAGTGACTATTTTTGATCATTTAAAAAAAGTCAAATATTATCAATTATTAATATATATTAAAGGCCTATGATCACCTCATGTGATACTTGACTGAATTTAATATTTAATTTTTTGGGCAGATAAAATATAAAGGCATACATATATATATATAATATATATATATATATATATATATATATACATAGACATATATATACATATACATATATATATATATATATATATATATATGGGATATTTTCACTGATAAAAACGGATTATACAAATTTATGAAAAATTATATTTGAACTTTAGTATTTTGTTTTGTTTTGAGGAGTGTAGCAATTTTTCATTTTCTGCCAATTATTCAGTGCTTTAAAGGGGTAAAATGCGTTAAACACCATCATTTACAAACTTCAAATACTTGGAGCAGGTGTTGTCTGTCCCTTTAAAATTGACCTACAAATATTTGAAGAACATGTTTTTTGTCCAAATACAACAATATTCAAGCTGTTTGACCCCATTTTTGACCTTATGCTCAGCCTTTGGCTTTGACATGATAGTACTCCCGCATAGTCGTCTTAGAGCGTGGCTTGAAAACGGCGAATGGTCGCCCAACCAAAGTCGGCACGAGGGGAAGTCATGAGTAAAGCACCCCCAATGTTACATCAGCTCGCTTACAAACAGATTGATTGTGTCATTTCAAACTTGGCGGGTTGGCAAGGCACTCCAGGGACCCAAAAATTCAAATTCAAGACACAATATGCCCCCTTAAAACTTGAGGGGGGATAGCACCCCTCATTCACTGCCACGGATATTCAAAATCGACAATTGCTTTATTTCCAGCACAGATTTTTTGTAGACGATAAAGAAAACGGAGTACATTTCATCGTACGTTTTGGTAGCGTTGTCACATTTGGCCGAAATTTATTATATTCTTTGATAAACGTGTGGGTGGGGTTTAGCAAGAATGCTAAACTCTAAAATAGGATTGTAATCCGGTTAAGATCTTAAAACAGAGGAAGCACGCTAACCGAAGTAGCATCAACTTTAGCAATTGCTTGTAGTTTGATTAGCCTTTTTTATAATGCCTCATTAAATATACTTATTTCTTTCATTAATTCAATTTTGCCATACCAAAACTTTATTTTCCACCAATCCAAAAATGTATACATTTTTACTTTCAGTTTACAGTCTCTTTAACACTATGTAAATTTGATGCATGAATTTTGAGCAATGCGATATTTCTTTTCCGTCATCAAAACAGATGCATCATAAAAATACGATAGAAATTTATGAAATACTGTATTTAGAGTTTTGTAGTCTATGGTTGCAAAGACCATTAAACGATCGGGGTTTAACAAATTTAAATTTTCTGTAAATTTTTAGTGTTTGGTTGGTTAAAAAAGGGTTTGTTTAAAAGAATGTTATAATGATATAGTGTCGCTGTATTTATTGACAGAAGCGATTTTATTTATAGAATGTGAGGAAGACCAAAGTTTTTGGTAGATTGTGAGCTAGAGTGCAAAAAATATGGTCTTAGAATTTATTTTGAAATTCCTTATTTATCGCTTCAATAGTTCGTATAATATCGTAGAATGTCATAAATTGATTTCATGATTTGTGTATCAATAATTGTAGTAAAGATAAAAAAAGTCATTTTAATAAGCGGAAATTATTACCATTGTAGTCAAATGGTGTGCTTAACATACGCATAACATAAAATTCAGCAATTTTCAGATCCGTCGAAACGGGCCATTTTGCTTTCAAAATGGCTGGCAGTGAATGAGTTAGAAGAAAAAAATAATCCAAAACATTGATGAGACAATTTCCTTCAATGAATGCAATGAATTCCAGATCACAGCGAAACCTCAAAAATGTCACCATTTGTCACTTGTATTGTTATGAAATCAAATCTGCTGAGACTTTTTCTCAACGAGGCTCTGCAGAAAGTTGTGCTTTAGTTTTTTGTCTTTGGCTTTTTTTTGTTTAGGTGAGAAGGCAAGATGGGCAAACATGCGAATAACTAAAATCCAAGATTGCTGCGTTTTTAGCGTTTAATCATTCCGAAAGACTTCGACATCCAATTGGATAATCGGCGTCAATGACGGTGTGTATGAGTTAATATTGTCCAGATATTAGATGTATTTACTGTATTGTATTCAAATAGAATAAGAGTCATTCCAGAATTGAAGAACATTTTGGCTTGAAAATATCAGCTCGGATGAAATATTCGATTTTTTCGGGCAATGCAAGGGAGATTTTTATTGTTATTTTTGATAAGTAGAGAATGCAGGCAAAATATTAACTAACTAAATAACATCCTTCAAGTTAAGCAAAATTTGCCAATAAGCTATGAGTGTGCAAAAATACAAAAACTAACTTTACAGTATAATTTACCAAAGTATAGCCTATCGTAATTAAGGTGAAGAATGATGACGCTGTGCCCAGTTGCATTGTGGGATACTTTGACTTCAGCATTGCTGGTGGTCAACTTAATGATTGGAAAACGTGTTAAGGAAGAATATATTTTAATTCTGTGGGTTTTAGAAAGACTTATAAAGTTCAGAAAAACAGGCTAAATTATATATATATATATATATATATATATATATATATATATATATATATATATATATATATATATATATATATATATACATATATATACATATTTAATGTCTTTAAGACTAGAGAATTATTATTAGAAATTAATAATAACAAATTGTAAAAGACGGCCACCCATCCCACCAACTGACCTCTGACCCCTAATTCCCATTCTTCTTCCCTTAATAACACTTAATTTTTATTTTTTTATTATTAATAAATTTCTAGTAATAGTTCTTAGGGACTTAAAGACATTAAATATGTATTAATCAAATATATTTTTGAAAATGATTTAGCCTGTTTTTTCTGAACTTTGTAAAAGTCTTTCTAAAACCCACAGAATTAAAATGTATGTTTTCCAATCATTAAGTTGACCACCTACAATGCTGAAGTCAAAGTTTCCCACAATGCAACTGGCCACAGTGTCTTCATTCTTCACCTTAATTTAGGCCAAAATATACTTTTGTAAATTATACTGTAAAGTCATATTTGAAGTGTTCCAATGCTGGAATGACCCACAAAAATGTGAAAGGAGAAGGTTGTGTTCCACTTTTGAGGTTCCGCTGTAATCTTTATAACGTTCATCATACGTGTGTGACGGGGAAAAAAAAGCTCTTTTTAGGGGATTACAAGTTTGTGGATTGTCCAGCCTTGGCGGAGGTCTTCTCTCTTATGATTTCCATCTTTATGCGTGTCTTTGAGGATCCTCAAAGACTCTTCTTTTCAATATTTTGGATTTTTGGGATGGAGGGAGAAGAATTTTCTTGTTTTTGTTGTTGTTTTTGTACAATTTTTGCATCGGTTCAAGTGTTTTCCACCCTCTAACACGACTGCGGCTCCACCACCTGAGGCTGGACCGATTGTCTCTTAGGACACAAGATTTTGGAGAAAGCCCTTCGGAAGCTGCTGTGGCACAGCGGGTAGAGAAACGGGTTGATGGCCGAGTTGAGCCACAGGAGCCAGAACGTGATGTCGTACCAGTAGTGGGCCACGCACTTGCCGCTGCAGGCCGCCCGGATGATCATCAGCAGCGTGTAAGGAGCCCAGCAGATCCCGAAAGTGCACACGATGACGGCCAGGGACTTGGCGATCTTGATGTCGCGGGAGAGGCGGGAGCCCGGCGCCCTGCGGCCCCGTGCCGTCGCCGCCGGCGAGGGATGGAAGGATCTGGAGTTCCTGCCGCCCGGCGAAGACTTATCCCGCTGCGCCAGGATCTGACCGGCGTCCGGTTGGGCGCAGGACGACGGCGTTATCCCGTCGTCGTCCTCGATGACGGCGGAGATGGCGGTGGGCTCGCTGCAGGACACCTGAAAAAGAGAAGATGGCGCCGAAGTTCAAGAGAATGTCAGCGGTGAGAGTCTTCTATCATGAATTTAAAGGAAAAAAATCATTTCTTCATTTCATTTTTCTAGGTATGTAATAGTCAAATCAATGCTGGGCTATTGTGAAAACTATTTTTTTATGTTGGCTCGAAAATTATTGCCAAAATATGTTTTATGTCCCCCCCAAAGTTACCGTATTTTCCAAACTATTAGTCGCCTTTTTACGTAGTTTGCCTGTAATTAAGTGCGACTTATATATGCATACCTGTCAACCTCTGCCGATAACTGCCCTTATAAATGATTATGATTCCCCTTACAAACCCCCCAAAAACCTTACAAACACCGTACGACTCGTACGGTGTTTGTAAGGTTTTTTTGGGGGTTTGTAAGGGGAATCATAATCATTTATAAGGGCAGTTATCAGCAGAGGTTGACAGGTATGTATATGGTTTTTTTTCTCTCTCTCTAGCTTCCAGGAGCAGGGGTCTCAAACCAATTCCGCAAAGGGGCGCAGTGGTTCCTGGTCTTTGTTTCCACCGACAGTTTAACCAATGAGTGGTCTTCTAAAATAAGTACTGCCTGGCTGCAATCAACTGATTACACTTGCAAAGTGTCCACTTGTTCGGTTTGAATGAAAATCTGTAACCATTGCCGCTGACCAAGAGCCTATTATGTTTTTTTGGGGCTATAATTATCGGAAAATTTCTTACTTTAACAGATGACCAGTTTTTCATTTTTTAAAATGTTACTTAACTTAGCCAACACGCTAACCACTCGGCGACTGGTCCGCTAGAAATACCATTTAATATTAAATAAAAAATTGTAATGTATTTTGTTGTGATGATATTCTTTTGCAATGATCTTCTTTAGGCAGTCCATTTAATTTTGATTTAAATGTCACCATAGTTTAAAGACATTTTTTTAAACTGATATACTTCATGTTGATTATTATAAACAAATAGATTCATTGAACTGATTAATTGAATAAAATCTATAACTGTACATATCAGAAGTATTTTTTTTCCTCCTGCTACTTCATTTTGAAACACTGGCTACTGATACAAAATCATAATGAACAAAAAATATTTCCCAAAAAGTGAAGAGTTATTCTATTATATCAGCTATTTATGGACTAATTTTGAAAAAAGCCTCTACAGTAATCCCCCGAATATCGTGGTTAATGTAGACCAAACATGGCCGCGATAATTGAAAAATCGCAAAGTACAGTCACCCCTATTATATCTACCTTTTCTTTTTCTTCCCCAAAAAAAATACATTTTAAATAATTAATAGCAGAAAAAAAATCATGTAAAAGTGAATTCGCAATAAGTGAAGTCGCGATAATCGAGGGAAGACTGTATATTGACTAGCTAATAGTTTATCAGTTGAAAAAAAAGTACATATCTTATCTTGAAGTTCATAGGTCGGCCTCGATCTTTAATCTATAATTATAATTAATTTTTTTAAATCTTTATCATATATGACCTATCCCTAGGTATTAATGCAGGTCAAAGGTCACACCGAGGTCAAAGAGAAGCGTAGTGGCTCACCTTGCGCGTCTTGACGAAGAACACGGACCAGGCGGCGCCGTCCCGCTGTTTCTTCACCGGCTTGGGGGTGGGCATCTCGTTGAGCCCCGCGCTCAAGTTCTTGTTGCGGCGATGGATGTTCAGATAGATGCTCAAGTTGAAGAAGGCCACCGACACGAAGGGGGTGAAAAACTCAAAGGTGGAGGCGCACAGCAGGAAGTACCAAGTGTAGTAGAACTCGGCGTAGCACTCGTGAGCCGGCACCACGCTGTGACCGACCACCGCCTCCCAGAATATGATGGCGGGGCCGTAGAGGAGGAAGGCCAGCGCCCACACGGCCACCATCTTTAACATGGCCTGGCGGGTCATGTTGCGTTGTGCTCTGTATTTTACCTGGAAAGAAAAAATATATATAATTAAAAAAAAATGAAAACAGGCACAAGAGGTGATTTTCATTTCATGAGTCGGACAGCCTGCAGTTTACCGTGTAGCACACATGTGTCAAAGTGGCGGCCCGGGGGCCAATTCTGGCCCACCGCATCATTTTGTGTGGCCCGGGAAAGTAAATCATGAGTGCTGACTTTCTGTTTTAGGATCAAATTAAAATGAAGAGTATAGATGTAATTTTTTTTGGGTTCGAATCCAGGTCGGTCCTCACTATGTGGGCTTTGCATGTTTGAGTTTGATTTATTTAATAAAAGGGACAGTAGGGACAGTACATATAAATGAGTGCATACATGTTCATGTTAATGAACATAGATCTGTAAATATATGTAAGATTATAGCCAAAGGCTAATTTCCATCTTTTGATGCGTGTGCAGGTTGACGGTAAATGATGACACGCAGAGTTTTAGACTGAAGTTGTGATCGCAATTTTGTTCGTCTAACAGCCAGGCTTTAAGATGATTGGTCAAGGGAACTACACAGTCACCTCTAGAGCCAGCCCTTGTTAATCTGTTGGATTTTTTTTTTTTTTTACAGTGGCTTGTGTGGGTTTTCTCAGGTACTCCGGATTCCTCCCACATCCTTAAAAACATGCATGCTAGGCTAATCATATGATAAATTATTCCTACGTTGTCCTTTGTCTGAATGAATGAGTTATACGGCAATGTCTTCACAGTATTAAGTGCGTCATGGATCGAGCCGTTTTTTTTCCTTTCTTTACGTCACACTGTCATAGTTGTACCTGAGATCCACTTTTCGCCCCAAAAATGAACTGTCTCAAACCTCCCAGGGCGTCCTTTCGTCAGGTTACCACTGTGCCTAAAAATAAAAAAAACTCCTTCCCACCCACGGCGAAAAATTACATTTCAATCGACCAGAGCTGCCGGGCTGACAAACACCCTCAGAGCGCCGCTTTCAAACGAGCCCTCGGAGTCGCTTCCCTGACGGAGTCATGCCAAAATAAAAGCCACTCACGGTACTCTTATTGCTCCCCGTGTCAGCGCAGATGAGGGGGAGGCCAACTGAGGGGGGGGATATATTAAGACGGCGTGTGGGCGACGGACGGGAGGGCTTGAAAGAGACATCTGCTTTCTTTCTCTGCACGCGCACTTCATTCATTATCATCATTGAGCCCCGCCCTCATCCTCCTCATCATCATCATCATCGTCATCATCATCCGGGCATCGCTCCATCCTCACTTGGCCGCCAGTCAACCAAAAGCGCGGCGCTCAAAGAAAGCGCTTTGTCTTTGTCGCTACGTCGACTTGAAAAAAAAAAAAACGAAACATCAATACTAAAACGGAACAGAGCGGTTGGCACATTTGCCTGGTGGTCACGGGTTCGATATATAAATCTCAGCTCTGGGGCCACCTGGGTGGCATTTTTGCATGTTCAGCTAGTGCTTAGGTGGCTTTTTGTTGACTCGTTCATATTTCACTCGCATATTTTTGCACGCGAGTCGGAATCTGCCGATAATGAATATTGATATGGCGAAAAGTCGAAAATCCTTTGGATTTTTTTCTGAAGGAATATCTATTTTACCGAACAAAACAAATGACGTTGAAATATTTTGTTTTGTATGAATAAATTCAAGGGCGGCACAGTGTGAAAGTGGTTCTTAAATCGAGGGTTCAAATCCAGTGTGGAGTTTGCACCCTGGGCTTAATATAATAAATTCAGGGGCGGTCCTTTAATACATGAAAAAAAGATTAATTGAAAATTCAATTCAGGGAGTGCTATCATTAATCAAAGTGACAACAAATTAGCATTTTAGCAAGAAAGACGGCATGTAATTTGACTTTACGCGCCACAAAATAACGCGGGGAGGTCTAGATTTGGCCCCCGTGCCTAAGGTTTGACACCAAAAAAACGCACAATAGCACGTGGAGATCTTAAAAAGTCCACAGAGCCCAAAAATACCAAATTTGGGGAGTGCCATCATTAATTAAAGTGACAACAAGTTAGAATTTTAGCAAGAAAGACGGCACGTAATTTGATTTTACGCACCACAAAATGATGTGGAGGGCTAGATTTGGCCCCCGGGCCTCAAGTTTGACACCAGAAACCACACAGAGGCACGTAGAGATTTCGCAAAATCCACAGTGCCCAAAAATTCCAAATTTGGGGAGTGCTATCATTAATCAAAGGCATGTAATTTGGTTTTACGCGCCACAAAATGATGTGGGGGGCTAGACCTGGCCTCGGGGCCTCAGGTTTGACACCGAAAAACCACACACAAGCACGTGGAGATCTTACAAAGTCCACAGAGCCCAAAAATACCAAATTTGGGGAGTGCTATCATTAATTAAAGTGACAACAAGTTAGAATTTTAGCAAGAAAGACGGAACAATTTGATTTTACGCACCACAAAATGATGTGGAGGGTTAGATTTGGCCCCCGGGCCTCAGGTTTGACACCAGAAACCACACAGAGGCACGTGGAGATCTCGCAAAATCCACAGAGCCCCAAAAAAATCAAAATTTGGGGAGTGCTATTATTAATGAAAGGCATGTAATTTGATTTTAAGCACCACAAAACTATGTGGGGGGCTACACTTTGCCCCCGGGCCTCAGGTTTGACACCAGAAACTGCACACAACTACATAGAGATCTTGCAAAGTCCACAGAGCCCAAAAATACCAAATTTGGGGAGTGCTATCATTAATCAAAGTGACAATAAATTAGCATTTTTGCAAGAAAGACGGCATGTAATTAGATTTTACGCACCACAAAATGATGTGGGGGGCTAAATTCGCCCCCGGGCCTCAAGTTTGACACCAAAAAAACGCACACAAGCACGTGGAGATCTTGCAAAGTCCACAGAGCCCAAAAAATCAAAATTTAGGGAGTGTTATTATTAATCAAAGGAATGTAAATTGATTTTACACACCACAAAATGATGTGGAGGGCTACACTTGGCCCCGGGGCCTCAAGTTTGACACCAAAAAAACGCACACAGGCACGTGGAGATCTCGCAAAGTCCACCGAGCCCAAAAATTCTAAATTTGTGGGGTGCTATTATTAATCAAAGTGACAACGAGTTAGCATTTTAGCAAGAAAGACGGCACGTAATTTGATTTTGCGCGCCACAAAATGATGTGGGTGGGCTAGATTTGGCCCCTGGGCCTCAAGTTTGACACCAGAAACCACACACAGGCACGTGGAGATCTTGCAAAGTCCACAGAGCCCAAAAATTCCAAGCTTGAAAAGCACTTGTCCGCTATGGGATGCGATGCGTGATTAAGACGGGAAATACAAGGGTTTTGTTTTGGGGATTGTGGGATTTCAGCTGCCTTTCATCCCACTGGGATTGGTCATCCCACTGGGATTGGTCATCCCATCCCTCCCGTCTCAGCGGCACCACAATCGGAAGCAAAGCATCAACGAGGCGTTCTAAGGTGACCTTGGCGTGGAGCAGAATGCGCGGCGGCAAACAGACACGAACGAATCAGGCGATTTGCTCTTGTAACCGAGTTTATTACCTTTTCAGGATTTCAGCTTTAATCACGCTGCTTTTTTTCCAACTCGATATAAAAGCCGTACTTTCATACTCGGCTGCTGTTTGCACTTCACGCTGCTTTAATCTTTTTGTTGGAAGACGCATCTTCACAAGCCCTTTAATTTTTCATTTTCCCCCCCGAGAAAAACCTTGTTGTCATTTGATGCAGTCAAAAAAAAATTAAGTAAATTGAGTTCTACTTGGGGGGGGGCGAGTGTTAAGCGCGCCGGCCTCGCAGTTCTGGGGTCGAGGGTTTGATCCCAGGTAAGTGTGGAGTTTGTGTGGGTTTTCTGCGGGTACTCCGGTTTCCTTCCACATCCCAAAAACATGCATGCTAGGCTAATTGTATGCTAAATTGCCCCTAGGTATGAATGTGAGTGGTTGTCTATCTACGTCTGCCTTGCGATTGGCTGGCCTCGCCTTTCTGGGGTCGAGGGTTCGATCCCAGCTAAGTCCCCACTGTCTGGAGTTTGCGTGGGTTTTCTCCGGGTACTCCGGTTTCCTCCCACATCCCAAAAACATGCATGCTAGGCTAATTGTATGCTAAATTGTCCCTAGGTATGAATGTGAGTGGTTGAGCCCTGCGATTGGCTGGCCACCGATTTAGGGGATCCCCCGCCTAAAGTCAGCTGGGATAGGCTCCAGCACCCCCCACGGACAAGGGAGGATAAAGCGGTTCAGAAAATGAATGAATTTTATTTGGGCAGCGAGTATTTAGCGCGCCGGCCTCGCTGTTCAGGGGTTGAGGTTTTGATCCCAGGTCGGTCTACACTGTGTGGAGTTTGCGTGGGTTTCCGGGTACTCCGGTTTCCTCCCACAACCTAAAAACATGCAAGTTTCTTTCTGTAGTCGTCAATGGTGTTCATTTGGGGGCATTTCAGGTCACTTCCTGTTGATTTGGGGTTACTAAAGAGGACGTGAGCTGGGAAAAAAAATTGACAACATTCTAAAATACAACTGATGTGAATTGAAATGAGTTCATCACTAGCAGATTGTCCAATCTGTTTGAAGTGGGAGGGATGGAAGAGAATGAACAAAAAATTGCAAGTCTATGGTCGTCAATGGCGGCTAATCTGTTCATTTGAGGGCATTTCTGGAGACTGTTGATTTTTGGTGCATTTCCTGTTGTTTTCCAGGTATTTACAGGTCACATCTTCCAGATTTTAGGGTTACTGAAAAGGAAATTAACTGCAAATGTCCGTTTAAAAACATTTTTTTTTTTTAAACAATACAGTGGTACCTCGACATACGAGTGGCCCGACATACGAGCAATTCGAGATACGAGTAAAATTTCTGGAAAATATTTATCTTGAGATACGAGACAAATTTTGATATACAAGCAGACAGCGGAAGCAAGATGCTGCTCATAAGAACATCATGGCCACTGTCTCTGTGGTCGCAACTCCCTCTTTTTAATGTCTCTGCGAGCACTGGGCGGGGTATTGCATTTTTTCAGTGTTTTTTTCCCCCGTTAGTCAGTGCGAATGGCGGAGCTTGTTCGCTAATACGAGAGGAGTATATAGTACTTCTCGTTGGCAAGTGGTCGTGCGTTATCCTATTGTGAGGACATTTGTGTGCATCATTTTGGGAATATTTTGAAGGGAAGACAAACGCAAACAACCCTCGATCGTTTGCATCTGAAAGTCAGGGTGGAGGCGGGGCCAATAGAGCCAACCCGGGAGAAGAAAGGTATCAAAATGTCAAACAAAATTAGAATTAAGTTTAGTGTAAGGTTAGATTAAACTTATTTTTGAGTGTGTCTGCATCGTAATCCAAGTTCATTTCAATTTGTTTATGTTATTTTACGAGTGCGTTGCCGTGCAAAAAGCACCCCCCTCTTCCCCCTTCGAAATCCGTATAATTTTAGTACCATTAAACACATTTTAGTAATATTAAACCACTAGTTATTTGTTACTTTGTTAATAGATGGCAAATTAGAACAAATAAAACTTTTTTTTTTACAATCCAATATCCTGTTTTTGTTGTTTTTTCAGAGGGTTGGAACGAATTAATTTGTTTTTAGTTCATTTCAATGGGAAACGTCCGCTCGAGTCACGAGAAAATCGACATACGAGCTCAGTCCCGGAACAAATTAAGCTCATATCTCGAGGTACCAATGTACATCTAATCTCGCCAAGAACAAATCAATCAACTTTTGGACGACAAACTATCACAATACACCTCCATTTTGATCTACCCTCGTGGTCCAAAAGGATTGGACATCCCGTCCAATCAACGGCACCAAAAGACGACTTACTCAAAAACTAAAAACGCAGCTAATTTAACGCTGACGACAGTCATCTTCGCCTTCAAACAAAATCGGCGCCACTTGAAAAACATTACTAAAAAAAGTCTAAAAATAACCTCAATGTAGGCCAAGTCGCTGCGAGCAGCTGATCGCTTCACTGAATACTAAAAATCCCCTCAAATGCTCCCGAATACGCACCCGCAAATGAACGCAAATACGCCATTTGGCATTCGCCCGCTGCCAATCATTTCCTAACGAAATGGGAGGTTACGTAAGAAGAGCGTCTAGCGCCTTTCAAGCTCACGTTTGCCCGCCACGCAAAGTCTCCGTAGTCTCGGAATGCTTAATGAATGCTTAATGTCGCCGCTAAAAATGAAACCGCTTGTAATTTGGTTCAAAAAATTCTCTTTGAAGGCCTCGGTTGGCCATTTATTATAGAATTTCTCTCAGGTTTGACGTCTTTCATCTCATTTCCAACTGCAGGCACTTTTATTTATATATATATATATATATATATATATATATATATATATATATATATATATATATATATATATATATATATATATATATATATATATATATATATATATATATATATATATATATATATTTTAAAGAATTACCCCCTTTTTAACCGTGGCGATCTCCAGGAAGCAACGCTCCCCGTTAAGAGATGACCGACCCGAGAGGGAGATCAATGAAAGGCGCTTGAACGGCGTCCATTCATGCGCGAGGCGGAGCGCGCGCGGTGGTGACGGTGTCGAGGTGTGAATGAATACGGCGTAATTGTTCGCCTCCCACGTTGTGAGCTGGGAAAGTTAATATTGTGGGCGTTTAGTGAGAAGAATATAAGGAAATTTGTGTCATAAAATTGAGCTAAGTGGCTTTATTTGAAATTATTTTTACGTTTTGGATTAAATTGAAGTTAATCTGAGCTACCCCCAATTTTTTTTTTCCATATTTTGAATTAGAGCAACAGTAATATTGGAAATGATATTCTGTTGAGTAATTAATAAAATATACAGAATTTAGTTATGAGTAAACCCTCACCTAGGAAACATTCATTGCGAAGTTTGTATGTTTTTTGAGGGTGCTTTTTGTAAGAAGTGATTTATATCATTTTATTTCAATTTTAAGATCCTCAGCAACCATATTTTTTTCTGATTGATAAAATATGAGAAAAAAATTCAATTTCAAAACCCAGTCTTCATATCAACAGACTAATTTTAATCAATTTTAAGATCCTAAGCAACCATCTTTTTTTCTAATTGATAAAATATGAGAAGAAAAATTCAATTTCAAAATCCAGTCTTCATATAAACAGACTTCTTAATCCCATTTTGATTATTTATTGAAAATTGGAGCTGATATTTTTCTAAACATTTGAAAAATATATAATATTCTGCTCCTTTAGCTTTTTCTTCAAAAAATATCAGCTATAATTTTCAATCAATGGTCAAAATGAGAGTAAGAATTCTGTTTATATGAAGATTGTGGATTTTGAAATTGAATTTTTTTAAATTATATTTTATCAATTTTAATTTGCTCGGGTTAAAAAAAGTGTATACATTTTGTTAACTTTTTTAAATTTATTGTTTTAAATTTTTGTAAAGGAAATTTGCCAGTAAATTGTATGTAATGTATGAATATTGTCTTTTGAAACGCACAATAGTCCAAATTTTAAAATTTGGAGATTGCAAGAGAAAAAAAGGCTTAATGAGTTTTCAATAATTATAATTTGGTTTATTTGTATCTCAAGGCGAAGCTGTATGTCTTTTCTTAAAACTCTTTCCTTTTAAGGACTTTGTTGAATTAAGGAAATAAGAATTATATTTATTCCATTTATATTTATACATTTTGTTGATGCTAAACATTGATATTCATCGTATTTATTCGTATTTATCCAGTTAAAGACAAGAATTCACACCCACATTAGCTTTATGGCCGTGCGTTCGGGGGTGGCGGAGTGTAAAAAAATGAGATGTTTATCATCTATTTATGAAGATAAACCAGAATCATTTTTAAATCTAGTTCTGTGGTCAGTAGTTAACCTTTATTTTCACTGAATCTAAATGTGATATCGATATTAATGTTTATAATATAGTGTCGTACACTATAGTGTCGATTCCAAAGCTAAATTCTTCATTGAAGTCAAAGATATTTAACATTTACATATTTTGTTTTACTGTTTGTACGAAAAAACATTTAGAAAAAAGAAAGGTGAGACGCACTTTGACAGTGCTAATTTTTAGTTTTCTGATGTTTTAGTTATTGACTGTGTAATAATTGTTATGAACCCACGTTGCAATTAACGTCAACTTTAAAGTGAGAGATTTCAGCAAACAAAAACACACTGTTAAACTGCGTCTCAATTGTTCACTTCTAAAATGCATGCGAGACTGTTGATTGTATCGAACAGGCCAAAATGCAATGCTTTTACGCTCTTTTCATCCATTGAAATGGCTTAATAATAATAATAATACATGTCATTAGCAGACAACATGGGGACGGACAACAAGATGGATTTTTTTAAACAAAGTAGTAGTCCATCGACAAAACTTCCACACTATCACCACATCATCGTTGGACAAAAAAAAGCAGGTCGCACCCGACCGGGATTGGTCGCTGCCAATCTGAGGGCCTTGATAGACAAAAGACCAATCCCACCCATGTGGAATTTGGAAGGATGATTACCCCACACGAATGATGAATAAAACATTCATTTTCTGAACCCCTTTATCCTCACCAGGGTTGCGGGGGGTGCTGGAGCCCATCCCAGCTGACTTTGGGCCAGAGGCGAGGGACAGCCTGAATTGGTGGCCAGCCAATCGCAGGGCATAAGCAGACAAAGGACAATTCATACCTAGGGACAATTTAGAGCACATGTGACAAAGTGGCGGCCCGGGGGCCAAATCTGGCCCGCCGTATCATTTTATGTGGCCCGGGAAAGTCAATCATGAGTGCCGACTTTCTGTTTTAGGATCAAATTAAAATGAAGAGTATAGATGTATATTAAATGTCCTGATTTTTCCCCCTTTTAAATCAATAATTGTAATTTTTTAATCCATTTTTCTGTGTTTTTAGTTCAAAAATCATTTTGTAAAATCAAAAAATATATAAAAAAAGCTAAAATAAACATTGTTTTAGATCTATAAAAAACTGAATATTCAGGGCTTTTAATCCATTAAAAAAAAACAATCATTCAGTCGCATCTAGGGGCAATTTAGTGTCCAATCAGCCTACCATGCATGCTTTTGGAATGTGGGAGGAAACTGGAGTACCCGGAGAAAACCCACGCAGGCCCGAGCAGAACATGCAAACTCCACACAGGTGGACCGACCTGGATTTGATCTCAGGACCCTAGAGCTGTGAGGCCGACGTGCTAACCACTCAAGCCGACGGGCTGTCGGAACAAAACATAAAACTGCATTTTTTGGGGTTTGAACTCGAAATGTGCCAGATCGGAAATCGATCACTTCCAGCGACCCAGTAAAAAAAGGCTTGGACGTCTATCGCCGACAATGACAGTGAAAGACGATCGCTAAATGTCAGCCTTCCTAGTTGAAATGGTTTTGATTGGATTGTCTATAAACATGGATGGCAGTGAAAGCGGGCTACAAACAACAAAATAATCCTGAAGTATATTGCAAAATATACACTACCATTAAAACGGACCTGATTTTTGACCACTCGTTCTCAAACCTAAAACGTGACCCTAGTTAAAGTTAAATACAACTGAACTCCCTTTGAATGATTGTTCCCTATAAATCCTGCCAATGTTCACACCACTTTGAATATGCGATCCTCCCAAAATGACGCCATTTTTGATCACTCGTTCTCAACCTTAACCCTAGTTAAAGTTAAATATAACTGAACTGCGTTCGAATGGACCTTCCAATCAATTCCGCCAATAATTATCGCCCCACTGGATGTCCTCGCACCACACTTTGAATATCCGACCATTCATCAAGGCCCAAATCTCCCACCCGCGTCGCTCAGAACACAAGCTTCATCTCTCCGCGTGTCGCAATGCACCCCCCCTGGTCTTCAAAAAAAGGGAACAGTTTTTGAGTGTCTTTTTGTTTTGGTACTCACAGCACGAGTGACAGACAGAAAGCGGTCGTAGCTGATGAGGACGATGTTGAAGACCGAGGCGGTGCAGAGCAGGTAGTCCATGACCAGCCACACCTTGCACAGACCCTTGCCCAGCATCCACCTGCCCGTCAGGTTGTACGGGATGTACACCGGGATGCAGAAGGCACCTAGAAAAGCAGAGCGTGGGGTGGTGGGGGGGGGGGGACATGACAGGAATAAAGATCGGGGGCTTGGAATCAAAATGTCAGTTTGTTCACGCGAGTGTGGGCCATTTGAGGAACGTTTTGGGAATGCAATCAGATTCCCCGCAGTGCTTTGATTGAACGGGAGGGAGGGGAGAGTCATTCGGTCTGTGCAGCGGCACAAAGAGCTTGGTGGGGATGATGAAGACCACCACCCTCCAAAAAAAAAAAAGACATTAAAGGAAATCTATTTTGGGTTTAAATACTCCTACTTGATATGGAGTGATTGGGAGATAATTGCAGGGAGGAACAAAAGACTGGAGAGGGGTGAGGGAGGGAGGGATGGAGGTGGGCCAGGGTGGGGGGGTTTTGGGGGTAAGAATCATATCCAAAAGGTGAGGCGAGACGGGCACAAAAAAAGGGGAGAAACTCACCCACGAGGAAATCCGATATGGCCAGGTTGAGGAAGAAGTAGTTGCTCTGAGTTCGTAAGGTTTTGTCCACCACGAAGGCCAGGATGACCAGCGCGTTTCCGGCCACCACCGTGGCCACCAGCGTCACCATCAGGACCGAGAGCAGCAGCGCCAAGTAACCCGGCAGGGGCAGCGCGCCGCCGGACGCCGGGGAGGTCAAGTCCCCGCTGGAGTTGGACTCCAACACGCCCATGGTTAGCGGGGCTCCCGCAGCATCTCCGCCGCCGCCGCCCCCCTGCCCCCTGCCTGGCCCCCCACCCCCCGACGCCCGCTCACCTTCCAAGCGCGTGCAAAAGTTCAACGCCGCGCTCGAGTGGGGCGCCGGAAAAAAAGCACGCGCGTGGAAAAGCACGCCATTCTCCGCAGGTTGGAGGACTTTGGGGGAAGTTTAGCAAATGGGGAAAGGGAATATAATGGGAGAAGAAGGGGGCAGGAGGGGGCGTCGGGTGGTCTCCTCGTGGTTGTGGAGTGCGGGAAGACCACCTCCTCGTGCGGGGAGCGCGCCTTTATTCCTTGTGCGCACGAGAGGTGTGAGCGCACGCTTTTTTGTTGCTCGGGCTTTGTCATGTGTAAGCTGGGTTGGGGGCATTTTCTGCTTCCGGTTATACTTCCAAAATAAAAGTGTCAATAGAAGGTCATAAAAAAATAGCAGATGGGGAATTTCATTTTTTTTAGATTCTTGATAAGATGTCTTTCTTATTTGCTTGCTTAATAATGTTAAATGTTTTGTTCTCTTTTTCTTGGGTGGGGGGGGTGGTATGCCAGGGGGGTTCAAACTACAGAATGGATTTGATGTCTGTTGCCCAATCAATGAGCTCAAAAATAAAAACATTGGAAAAACCTGATCCTCTATGGCAGGTAATTTTGATGATTATCTAACAGAAATTAATCCAATTTAAAAAAAGATTCTAAATCGCACTACAGGGGTGGAACTTAAGGGGGTAGTGGGGGGTCCGGGCCCACCTCTAGGGGGCCCATTTTGAGGACGTAACTGGGACATGGTTGGGTGATAGGAGAGTATAAAATAAACATAAGATGATTGACCTAATTAATCTTTTTTTTCCTTTCACAAGCTCCCTTAATGTATTATTTTCTGCACAAACCATACTAAAAGTGTCATGATTTTACCTCAGTTGTGCAGCGGAGTGGAACCCAGGAGCAGGAAACAGAAAACAAAAAACAAGTGCAGCTGCACAAACTTAAGATTTAATGAAAAAAACATAACAGGGAAACCCTTACAAACTAAGACTGGGAAAAAATGAACAAAACACAACGAAAGACGAACACAACAATACACAGAAAATACGGGCTTTAAATACACAGACTTGGGTTGATGACAATAACGAACACCTGGGTCAAACAAGGCCAAGCGACACAGCAGCTGAAACTCATACAATCACCCATACAGGGCACACAAGGAAACACCCAACCACCCAAAACGTGACAAAAAGTACCTGAAGAAAAAAAACATGCAAAAATATCTGCAAACCGGCAAGCCTGAAGTGAAAAATGAATTGATTTTTCATGCTCAGTTCCTTCCACAAGAATGACCGACCTGGACAGCCACCCTCCCCCACTCTTATTGTGAAGGAATGCATCATCCGGCGGCACCGCCTCTTTGTCCTCAACCTCCTCCTCATGTCTGCAGTGTGCAAGCACATACCTTGAAGAGGACCCCTCCACCTGAACTTGTGTGAGCCTCCGCTTCACTCAATCACATTTTGACAACCCCCCCATCCACACCTCCCCTACAAGATTTGCCCCCCCCCCTTTACGTAGTAATAAAAGAAATTCATGAAAACATGCTGAGCCAAAGCTCCATTGTCTTGAGGCAAAGACACGGCGTCTTTGTCCGTTTATTTGAAAATTGGAGCATCCAAATCAGACCCAAGTGTTTAAAGTAGAATAACAAAAGACACCATTGGGCATCGGCAGTGAAAAATATGCTAATCCACAGCGTAACGTAATGAATAAAGGCTATAACAGATAAGCCGACGGCAGCTTGTCAAAGTCTATGGAAACGATTGTTATATTTCTAAACGTAGTTTCGTCTAAGCCACTTTTAAAAGAACACAAATCGTCCACCATGGAGTAATATGAAGTTCTCTCACTTTCACACTGACAAAACTTGCACTACTTCCTTGAAATTTGGCCAACAGGTACACAAAGGAAGTGCGTGAAACAAGCGTAGAACTCCAAAGCCCAGTTACCCACGGGTAAAGATGAAAAATTTCAAAACAGTGGACAGGAACATCTGTCTCACGTGGGAAACTCGAAAGGCAAGGCCCCCACTTTTCCAACTGCGAAACTTAAATAATGAGGTCAACAGGAAACCCGCAAAAGACAACACAAACAGAATAATATCCGATCCAACAGGAACAGGGAACAGAGAAGACACGATCCCCCAGATATTGGCAAAGGAAGACAGAAAACACACATCAGAAAGTCTCTGACTGACTCCGCCCCCAACTAGACTATTGTCAAATCCTCCGAAGAAAAAACGCAAATTGGGTCCGTCTCCTAAACGGCCGATTTGTCGGACAAATTCAATTCAAATCCTGGAATTAAACTCCAGTCATTGGCAGAACAAAAACCCTTGAACCAAAATTAGCAATGTTGGTCATGCAGTGCAGTGTTGTGAGTGCATTGACCTTTACATTGGAGAGAATAATCAAACCTCGACTGAGACGCAAGTGATTTTCATATTAATAGGCCAGTCGCATCCGCGTGTATTACTGTGTGACCAATTCACATTTTTGCTTGCCACGGATTGGACATCAAGCAGCCAAGACAAAGTTTTTGACAAGACCAAAATTTAGTTAGTATCAAAAGAAAACAAAGACTCTATTTTGTATTATTTGGGGGGAAAAAGTGCTCTCAATACAATATGGACACTTTTCAATTATTCATTTTCTGAACTATTTATCCTCACAAGGGTCGTAGGAGCCTATCCCAGCTAACTACAGGCACCAGACACCCCGAATCAGTGGCCAGACAATCGCAGGCCACAAGGAGACAAAGGACAACCATTCATAGGGACAATTTAGCATACAATTAGCCTAGCATCCCTATTTTTAGGATGTGGGAGGAAACCGGAGAAAACCCACGCGAGCCCTGGGAGAACATGCAAACTCCACACAGTGAGGACCCACCTGGAATCGAACCCTCGACCCCAAAACTATGAGGCCAACACGCTGACCACAGGCTTGCCGGGTCTAAAAATAACATTTGACAGAGAAATACAGCCTGAATTACGGATAACTGAATGTATCCATTTGAGTAAGATTGTGACTGACAAGTGAGTCAGCAGGTAGTGATGAATTGCTGACACGTGAAGCTCTGGCGCAGGAGCAGAAATTCATAAAGCAGTTGTATTGATGCACAATAAAAATGTTACAAAGAAATATGTTGGTCGATATTTATGCATTGTATTTTACGCACTACAAGGCGCAACAAAAAGACTACAACGTTCTCAAAATGTGTGTGTATATATATATATATATATATATATATACACACATACATATATATACACATACATACATATATATACACATATACACATATATATATATATATATATATACATACATATATATATATATATACATACATATATATATATATATATATATATATATATATATACACACACATATATATATACACACATATATACACACATATATATATATATATACATATATACATATATGTATATACATACTATATATACACACATATACATACTATATATATATGTATATGTAGATATATACATATATACACATATATATGTATGTCTATATATGTATGTATGTATATACACATACATATATATACACACATATACATATATACACATATATATAAAATAATCTGTATATCTGGTATAATGTAGTATAATGTATACAAGTATATATGAACATATATGTATAAAATATAAGTATAATGTGTATATATATACATATGTATATTTTGTGTTATTTACTTATGTTTTATTTAGGTCTACAATATCTTTTCCTCTGTCTGTGTTTTCACCTTCTTGCTAATGCAACACAGTGAATTTCCCCGAGTACGGGATGAATAAATTTTAATCTAATCATGAAATGTAAAGCTTTCACCACAAAGTGTGCAAATAACAACAAACAAACCAAAAAATAAATAATCAATAAATAAGTAGTCAACATAACAAGTAGGGACGTGCACAAATAACAACAAACAAACAGATAAATAAGCAATAAATAATACTTTTGAATAAATACGCAGTCAACATAATAAATAAGTAATAGTCAATAGTAAACTAACTGACTGCCTAAAGTGGATCGCAGTAAGTCTTGAATAGATCAATGTGTTATGTTTTAAATGTATTATGTATGACCTGTTCAGATCCAATGAGTGTTGCTTTTCTGATTTCAGTTTCAACATCAGATGTAAAGAATTCTGATTGTGGATCTTCAAATCAAACGGTGTGTGCGGCGGAAGATAATTATGACCACTACAAGTGTAGTAAAATACTTTGACAAGAGAACAATTCAGTTCAACAGGAGAATCACAGGTTGTGTTCAACCTTGGATTTTCGCTGTACTTGAAAGTGAATTTGAAATGATCAGCTCTCACCCACAAGTTGACTACAATGGCAGGTAATTCCCATCAAATGCTCCCCAGGTCGGCTCTGCTCAGTTGAAGGTGCTACCTACCCCAGGATAAGAAAGCCAGCTCATAAGGGATCATATTCTGGGATTATAGCAGCGGTCCGTGAAATAAAAGTCAAACTACAGGCAGAATTCTACCGAGGTGGGTTTGATGGCTCATTCCCGGCATAGACGACTATTCCTGATTATCCTATTCAGCCCGTGAAAGACGCGGCAGATTTTTGCAGAAGGGTTTTTAATAGTTGTTTCTATTAAAAAGTTACTAGTTCAATTCTATTACCGTATTTTCTCGCATATAGGCCGCGCTCGCGTATAAGCCTCACCCTTAAAATTGCCTTAAAAATCGTATGGTTAATTTTTTTCTTCTTGAATTTCATTTATAGATTTGTTTTGTCTTATATTTTCTGTATTTTGAAATAAATGACCGTATCAACCGCATTGTCTTGCGTTATGGCGTTTCGTCTTTGTCACGCATGTCAAGTCTAATTTATGCACATATAAGCCGTACCCTTGATTCAGTCATCATTTTTTCGGAGTTACAAATCTGGCTTATACGCGGGAAAATATGATAGTTCAAACAAAAATCACACAAAACATTTCAGAATTGGAGCAAATCTACATACAAAACACTGAAACGTGAGATTCCTAAATTAATATACTTGTCCTGAATACCCACTAAATTTTTCTCTTTGTTAAACGTTAATAAAAGCAAAATAATGCAATTAAAATGAATGAAAACAGAAATACACACTTGTAACAGTTCATTATATTTCCTTATATATTAAACTTATTGCATGCCGTTGATGACGCTAGATGTCCAATTCATTTAAACTGGGAAGACTGGCCACAGCATTATTCAGTGTAGAAAGCAGAAAGTATTGCAAAATGAAAGCTGAGATAAAGCGCATATACATTTTATATAGATATATATCTCTTTATAAATATGGATTTATATCCACACAAGAATACAAATGAAGTTCAGTGGCAGAAAAAAATAATTCAGTTCCAGTAGCAAGTATGAAAGAATAGTGCAGCCTAATGATGGAAACCCGCATAGTATTATTTAAAGAGTGAGCGTAATACAAGTTAGTGTGTTTGCATAAGAGATGGAGAGTGTGTGATTGTGTGTGTGTGTGTAGATAAATTAATACGTCTGAAACAGTTGTTGCATGAGCAAGAAACCCAAATAAATCCGGCACATAAACACACCGTCTTCAAACTTAGCAATTAGCAAGTGGGATGGATCATCTTCCCCAGAACAGGTGAGGACATCATTATTTTTCAACAATTTCCCAGCCTAATGTCTTCCTCTGAAAACTCAATTCTTAATGAACACCCAGAAAAAAAGCCCTCAAATCTTTCTGATATGAAACTCCCACAATAAAGCCGAAACGACAGTTTGATGACTATCGAACACGATGCATTATGGGAAGCCATCTGTTTTAACGACCACACCGTGGCCTGCGATGAATGTGTGACCCGGACTTCCTGCGTGGCATTGGACATGTCGGGACGCGAGTTTGTGAACAAAATCTGCTCTGACGTGAAGACGAAATCATCATAATCTGGCGGGGGACAAACTTGGAAGTCATTTTAATCATTTTCTCGTGAACTTTGCGTGTCCAAACGAATGAGCCGTCCTTCGTTTGCGATTTAATTCCATCTTTTTCAAGTACGACGACTAAATCCTCAAATGAAACCAACATTTCAAAACGAGCCCCCGGGACCTCCGCCCCGCGAGAGCACGGCAAACGAAACCCGGGATATTTATAGCCGCCAAAAAGTCAGCGAGTGAGTTTTTTTTCTTAATATGCAGATGATGTCTCCCCCTCAGAGTGATGAAGCGACATCCAAAAAGGGGTACGCAAATCCCCGCGCTGAATGCTAAACACTCGCTGAGACGCACAAACGATGGGTCGCACGCAAAGTTCTCCGAGTCAACTCACTCTCTGATTCACCGTTAGACAGAATACATTTGCGAGCCAATCTCGTGTGGAACGGGAACCAATGCCTATGGCGACAAAGCCGACACTCGTGGGAGCATTTCCATGAATGATTAAACTGCAAAAAAAAATCCTCATTTGAATGACTAAAACCACAATCATTAATTCCACAACTACAGTCAATTTTCTAAATAAAATGTCCCGACACCCCTGTTTAAATATGCCGTTCCTTGCGATGGCGTTCTCTATTCCGACAATTTTAAATCTCATGATACTTGTATACAGTGGTACCTCGACATACGAGTGCCCCGACATACGAGCAATTTGAGATAAGAGTAAAATTTCGGGCAAATATTTATCTTGAGATACGAGACAAATTTTGATCTACGAGCAGACAGCGGACGCGAGATGCTGCTCATGAGAACATCATGGCCACTGTCTCTCTCCCCACAACTCCCCTGTGTAATGTCTCTGTGGTCACAACTCCCTCTTTGTAATGTCGTTGCGAGCACTGGGCGGAGCCTTGCATTTTTTCCTGTTCGTCGTTGGGAATGGCGGAGCGATCGCTAATACGAAATTTATATATACAGACACTCCTCAACTTACGAACGCAATTGGTTCCGAGCGATTGTTCATAAGTTGAATTTGTTTGTAAGTTGATTTAGTGCTATATTTTGTATTATAATTTATGTTTAAGGCCTATATAAGTATATTGAAGGTTTATATAAGTGCATTTGTATGTTTAAGGCTTGTATAAGTAACACGCATTGGTTTGTACTGAAAAAAAAAACATTTAATAAAATGGAGAGAATATGTACAGTACTGTAGAGAGAGAGATAGATTTATGTATTAGAAACTGGCCAAAAGAAGCGACCTAATGACGATTGCACAGTTTTCTTCTTTTTTTCATCATAAATGATGCAGTAGCACTGTATGGCATCATTCAATTGATTTGCAAACTTTGTGCAACGTTCAATATTTGGGTCCTGCTGCTCGATCTTTCTGTTTATAAATGGTACTGAATGTGCAACGCTCACCACTTTCTGACGCGCATCAAGCTTCGTTATTATTGCCACTCGTTTCAAATGAAATGGCTTGCCTCTTCGTTGCAACTCCCTCAATAGAAGCATTTAGCTTTTTACCAACCATATTCAATATTGGATGCATGAGATATTTAATGATACAAATGAAAAAGGTTCTTTGCACACTGGAGATACATTCACGCACTTCCGCATTGCAACGAAGAAGGTAGATGCTGGGTGAGCTGAGCTCTCACAGCGCCAGGCGTCGTATTAGCGGCGGAAAGAAGTACTACTCCAAAAAAGACGCGAAATACAAAATTGGACTTGCGAACATTTTTGGACTTAAACGCAATTTGCAGACATGTTCGTATGTACCGTTGTTCGTAAGTTGAATGTTCGTAAGTAGGGGAGCGTCTGTACTACTCGTTGGCAAGTGGTCGTGCGTTATCCTATTGTGAGGACATTTGTGTGCATCATTTTTCGGAATATTTTGAAGGGAATACAAAAGCAAACAGCCCATCGATAGTGAAAGCCAGGGTGGAGGCGGGGCAAATTGAGCCAACCGGGGAGAAGAAAGGTATCAAACTTTAATACAAAATTAGAATTAAATTTAGTGTAAGGTTAGATTAAACATTTTTGAGTGTGTCTGCATCGTAATCCAAGTTAATTTAAATTTGTCTGTTATTTTACAAGCGCGTTGCTGTGCAAAAAGCTGAATGCTAATGTTGTGTTTGCTTGTCATTTTGTAGGCCGAAATCCACCACTGGAAAAGAAGCTTAAAAATGGATGTAAAGGGTCAAAAGTCAATTTGTTTATACAAAAAGAGGGTTAGCGAGTACATATAAAAGGCTATACTTATGTTTTTATCTCGTCTTGGGTGATTTTCTTAAATTCATGAGAAATTGCCTCCCATTTTGGCCACTATGCTTTATCTTCTGTTGTGTCTAATGGATTTGAACTTTAAATGATCCCGTAACACACGTGTCAAAGTGGCGGCCTGGGGGCCAAATCTGGCCTGCTGCATAATTTTGTGTGGCCCGGGAAAGTAAATGATGAGTGCCGACTTTCTGTTTTAGGATCAAATTAAAATGGAGTAGAGATGTATATTAAATTTCCTCATTTCCCCCCTTTTAAATCAATAATTGTCATGTTTTAATCCATTTTTTCTGTTTTTAGTTCAAAAATCATTTTGTAAAATCTAAAAATATTAAAAAAAAGCTAAAATAAACAATGTTTTAGATCTATAAAAAACTGAATATTCAGGGATTTTAATCCAGTTCTTTTAATCAATTTATAAAAATAAATGTTATACCAACCCGAGTCTAACACCCCTGCCGTAACACCATGTAGACACCAGCATTTTTCTACTTAGGTACAACCTATATGTAACAAATAGTGATTATCAGTAATAATTAAGTAAGATAAGTTCACGTACATTTTGTAGTGTTTTTCAGTAAATTAATCTGATGGGGGTTTTTAATGATCACTTTGACCACGAAAGCAGTAAATTAGACATTATTTATAAATAGGATGAAAGTGAGTCACACTTTTTGGAGGTAATTCAAATTGATCATAAAACCAAGAATAAACATTATACATTCAAGTGACAAGAATAAAAAGGCAAAATAGACCTGTTAAATTAAACTATCAAGTGATTGAAATAACTATTACCTAATGCACCTAAATATAAATCTCAGCCAAGTCGTCATTTTACCAAAACTGAAAAAAAATAAAAATAAAATACTTACCTAAAATGAGGGTTTCCTTGATTTATCTAAATTTTACATAAAAATATAGGTCTTCTTACCCAATGACTTTTTTCTTAATTAAAATCCCAATTTTGTTTTCATCGTTTTTCGCCTCAAACCCAAAAAATATGCTTCAATCAAAAAATCTAAACTGAAATGTTGCAGGTATTTAATCCTAAAAAAACGCAGACAATTTACATTCCTTGGAGTAAAAACAACTAAAAAGCACCTGATTAAAAGTCTTCATTTCCTGCCACTTATTTCGTCTTCTTCCCTTTTAGCCGTTTTGCCTTTCCCGCTGATTTGGCGATGTCCTCCTGCGAAAAAACAAAAATATTATTTTAGCAACCGCATTAATGTTTCACTCAGCTTTTTTGTTCCATATTTTTTATTTTTTTTGGAGCTGCTGAGAGATTTTGACAGGCTTGGGCTTTTTCGCTGCCTGCTCCGTTACGCTCCACTCCGACTAAAACATGGTAATTACGACCTACTGATTGGCAACGCGTGGCTTCGTTTTCAATGTAATTGCATCAAACAGTACTTGAGGGCACTTGTATGAAAGCCTCCCGCCGAGTGTACCACCACGTGAACTTTCACCCTCGACTGGATGGATGACATCAGAAAAAAAAGAAATAAAAGAAAAAAATAATCCGACAGAATCTCCCAAAAGCCGGCGAGACGCGATCTCATTTGACCTTAGCCCGCGGCGGTATCTTCCATCTTGTATCTGACAGCCATTCAAATCGATACGTTTCTTGTTGCAATGCGCCCAGAATTGATTGACAAAAGGTGTTGTTTGGGAGTTTAAAAAAGAAAAAAAAGACGAAAAAGAAGGAGTGGGTCTTTATCTTTTCGCCATTTAACAAAGGTGACAGATAAAGAGGGAGTACAACGCATGCCGTGCTGTGATTGGACGGTGAGAGATTATCAGGTTTGGTGGAAGAAATTATCCAATTTACCTCTGATTGGTTAAAAAATGATTATTTTCCAACAAAGCCTTTCGTTTGGTTAATTTAGTCGTAGCTATGGCAGTAATTATTAAAAACTTTTTCAATTAAGCAACACGTGAGCATTAGTTCGTTTGCCCATTTCTTGCAAAAATAGATTGAATAGTTTTTTTGGTCGCTTAATTTTTTCCGAACAAAATGCTGCAATGATATTTTTTGTAGCAGACCGGTGGGTGAGTGTTTAGCGGGTCGGCCTCACAGCTTTGGGGTCCTGGGTTCGACTCCAGGTCGGTCTACTGGTTTGCATGTTGTCCCCAGGGATGCGTGGGTTTTCTCTGGGTACTCCGGTTTCCTCCCAGATTCCCCAAAACATGATTGGTAGGCTGATTGGACACTCTAAAACACTGGTGTCAAAGTGACGGTCCGGGGGCCAAATCTGGCCCGCCACATCATTTAGTGAGGCCCAAGAAAGTAAATCATGAGGGCCGACTTTCTGTTTTAGGATCAAATTCAAATGAAGATTATAGATGTATATTATATTTCCTGATTTTCCCCTTTTTAAATCAATAATTAATAATAATAATAATAATAATAATAATAATCGGACATAGGCCATGTCGTCATTACCACAACACAAAAAGCCTACTTGTCATCACACGCAGAAACTGCGTGTGACGAAATTGATGGTGCTTCTCCATAAGCTACGTTTAATCGGCAAAAGACCTAAATAAGTGTAAGTTACGGACTTGTAATTTGTCATTCCGCTGTTGTGGATACAGGTCGCTTACCTCTCGATTACATACAGGTCGCTTACCTCTCGATTACCGCACACTGTCTGCCACTTACCTTCCTTCAAGTCAGCTAGTAGGAGGCAGATCACCAACCAAACATCTATTCATATGCCGCAGAAGGGAATGTGTGTATGTTAGCGCGAGTTTAGATGTCTGATGGATGTGGGGAAAAAACTGTCCTTAAGCCTATTTGTCCGAGCTTTGTGGGACCTATAGCGTCTGCCAGAGGGCAGCAGCTGGAACAGATTGTGACCAGGGTGGTAAGGGTCCCCTATGATGTGCTTGGCTCTGCTGAGGTAACGCGGGCTGGCAATGTCTTCAAGTGAGGGCAGAGAGCAGCCGACAATCCTCTGGGCAGTGTTAATCACTTTCTGCATGGCCTTTTTGTCTGCCGCCGTGCTTCCAGCGTACCACACTGTGATGCCGTACGCCAGGATGCTCTCTACAGTGGTTCTATAGAAGGTTCTCAGAAGATTGGAGCCCAAGTTGTTCTTCCTAAGTACCCTGAGGAAATGGAGTCGTGTCTGAGCCTTCTTCACCACTGCCGTGGTGTTTGTAGACCATGAGAGCTTGTCCGTGACGTGGACCCCCAGGAATTTAAAGGACTGGACCCTGTCTACACATACTCCATTTATGAGGAGTGGGGCCAGATCTGTGCCGTGTTTGCGAAAGTCCAAGATTATTTCTTTAGTTTTCGTGGTGTTCAGTGTGAGATTGTTCACCGAGCACCACGGTTTTGCACAATTTTTAATCAATTTTTTTAGTTCAAAGATCATTTTGTAAAATCTAAAAAATAAATACATAAAAATATTTTCTTTTTTCCACTTTAATATTGAACACAATTAAAAAATATATTTTGTTTCCTTTTAAAATGAAAAAACAAATGATTAAAAGACGTTTTCCCTTAAAAAAAGCTCAAATAAACATTGTTTTAGATCTATAAAAAAAATATTTAGGGCTTTTCATCCAGTTCTTTTGATGTGATTTTTTTTAAAATATCTAAATATTATATCTAAAATGGTCCGGCCCACATAAAATCGAGTTAACGTTAATGCAGCCCGCGAACCAAACCGAGTTCGACACCCTTGTTCTAAAATGTCATTAGGTACGAGTGTGAGCATGAATGGTTGTTTGTCTCCTCGTGCCCTGTGATTGGCTGGCCACCAATTCAGGGAGTCCCCCTGGGATATGCTCCAGCACTCCCCGCAACCCTTGTTCAGAAAATGAATGAATGAATGCATTTTTTTTGCAGTATTCAAACTCCGATGTCACAGATTTCCTTCAATTTTTCTGTTTTGCAAAAAGTTATCATGACAATCAATATTTGGATTTTTATACTGCAAAGCATTCAAATAATAAACACTAAGATTGAAGTGGTGTAAACACGGGTGTCCCTAATGTTGTGGCCGGTGAGCATACCCCCCAAAAAAATCCCCCAAAAAGTCAAGTGATGAGGCTCTTGACTTGCTGATTTGGCGGAAATTGGGTTTGAAGCTCAGCGAGGTTCGGGTGTCTGAAATCAGGTCAAGCATTCAAACGGTTGGGAGTGCTGCTTCAATATTCTCCTTGATTCTACTTTTGTTTCAAGTGCAGGTGTTAAAATCATTTTCCGCCGTGTTGGAAATATTTCAAGGAAGGAACCGGAAGAGTCGCACTTTCTTCATCGCTTGCCTCGCCTTGCCAATTTGTTCAAAAGTTATATGGAACATGAAGACTTTCATGCTTTCGGGGGTGATTTGGACTGAGGTCGATAATTTGCAAAACTGTTTAAGTCACATGTGTCAAAGTGGCGGCCGGGGGGCCAAATCTGGCCCGGCGCATCATTTTGTGTGGCCCGGGAAAGTAAATCAGGAGTGCCGACTTTCTGTTTTAGGATCAAATTAAAATGAAGAGTATAGATGTATATTAAATTTCCTGATTTTCCCCCTTTAAAATCAATAATTTTTAGTTCAAAAATCGTTTTGTAAAATCTAAAAATATATTTAAAAAAAGCTAAAATAAACATTGTTTTAGATCTATAAAAAACTGAATATTCAGGGCTTTTAATCCAGTTCTTATAATCCATTTATTAAAAAAAATCTAAATATTATATCTAAAATGGTCCGGCCCACGTGAAATCAAGTTGACGTTAAAGTGGCCCGCGAACCAACCCGAGTCTGACACCCTTGGTTTAAGTTGTGTTTTGTTAGGTGTAGTTAGCTATACAACGGCTAACAGTCTCTATTTTATTGTTCTAACTATAATGTACAGTATAAAGTGAGTTCTTGGTATGTAGTGAAATGAAATTCCCCCAAAATGTGAGCTGTATTCCAATGTGAGCTTTATAGGTTTTTTTCCATATGCTTTTTGAGATGGTGCCATTTAAAGTCAAAAAAATTTGGGAACTTTTTTTCAGCCGGTCTCATTGAAGCACATTAAAATTTAGCAGCTTTCGTGTGAGTAAAACCACCAAACAGCGGAAAACCACCAAACCGGATAGGCGTTGAGGGTGATTTTAGTTTTCAGCAAAACTTCAAATATACAGTAATCCCTCGATTATCGCGGTTAATGTAGACCAGACATAGCCGAGATAAACGAAAAACCGCAAAGTAGGGTTATTTAATTTTTTTACTTCAGTGCTGAGTCCTAGAAGCAAGCGAAGGACGGGGGAGTGGCTTCCGCTTGTGAGTTTCACCGTGGCTTTTCACATTTTTACGAACTTTAAAAAAAAAGAAAAAGTATATATATATATTTTTTTTTACTTTAGTGCCCAGTCCTTTTCATTCATAGACGTCAAAATAAATTTTGTTTAGCGTTTTATCTGTTATATTTTTTTCTCTATTTTGAAATAAATGACCATATCAGCCGCATTGTCTTACGTTATGTCGTTTCGTACATGTAAAGACTAATTTGTGCGCATATAAGCCGTAACTTGATTCAGTCATCAATTTTGTGGCTACAAATACGGCCTATATGCGAGAAAATACGGCCTATATGCGAGAAAATGCACCCTATATGCGAGAAAATACGGCCTATATGCAAGAAAAAACGGCCTATATGCGAGAAAATACGGCCTATACGCGAGAAAATATGGCCTATACGCGAGAAAATACGGCCTATACGCGAGAAAATGCGGCCTATGCGAGAAAATAGGGCCTATATGCGAGAAAATAGGGCCTATATGTGAGAAAATAGGGCCTATATGTGAGAAAATAGGGCCTATATGTGAGAAAATAGGGCCTATATGTGAGAAAATAGGGCCTAATGTGAGAAAATAGGGCCTATATGCGAGAAAATAGGGCCTATATGCGAGAAAATACGGCCCTTTTTCTTTCGACATAGGTTAGAAAGCGCTCATCGGTAAACAGGACCAACGCTAATGGTCACGTCGCCTCTCGTGAGAGGACTTTACGTCGCTCGTAAATCACAATCAGCCCAATAAAAAGCTTGTCACTTTGCTATGTTAGTGTTGTTCCCCCTTAATTAAATAGCCCGGTCGAGGTTCAGATAAATGCGCCCCTGGTCACTCCCTCATTTTTCCCCTTACAAGGCCAACATGGCGTGTCATTGTCAGGTAAATATAATTAATCACATTGATCAGAACGCTTAACCGGGCCACGAGGCGGATATCGTTGCCACTGGCTTGTTCGGACACTCTAATAACAACGGTGTCGTGATTAATTTTATCGATCGCCTCCGCGAGGGAGCCTCGAGGGCGCTCGCCGGCCGGGCCGCGAGTAAATAATCGAGGTAGATGTTTGCCCAGCGTAAGCTCGGCTGCGCTGGAGGAATTTCTCTTTGCCTGGAGGGCAAGAGTGGGAATAATGGGAATCTATCAGGAGCGTGACCCATTTATCACCCTGCTACTTTAGGCGCGGAGGTTACGACACCACGTTTACAGGGAGAATGGAAGTAATTAAAAGTGCAGATTCGGACTGTGATTGCGTTCAAGTCACGTAAGTAAGCGAGGTTTGCAAATGGCTCGAATTTGTGAAATGGGGGAAGATGGCGGAAGCATTAAATTTTGCCCAAAGACAAATTGCAGAATGTGTTTCATTTGTAATTTTCTTGAATTTTCATTTGCAAAAGAAGTATTTTTTTTTTTATATTGTTTTGCGCCCCCCAAAAATATGGGACATAATATTAAAACTACAACAATAACCTTGCTTATATACTGTAAAAGTGTTGAGATAGGTCAAAATATTTAAATGTTAAATGAATATTTTTCTGGAAAGGTTTTTCTATTTAAAAGAAAAAAATAACAGTCCATTGAAACAGTCCAAGAACTATGATCTATTTTTTGTGTGAAGAAAATGCATTTACTGGGGCAAAACAATATAAATAATGCAAATAATAAATAGGGAATATTATTTTCTGGGGAAAATAAGGCAATATTTAAGAAAAAGTCAAAATTTCAAGAAAGAAAAAGTAGGAACAAAGTGCATTATTGCAATTTTAGAAAAAATAAATAACACTGCAAAGATAGCATTTTCAGATTTAAAAAAAATGAAGAAAAAAAAACAAGATTTTTTAATTAAAAGAAAAATTATATATATTTCTTCTTCAGTGTTTAATATATATATATATATATGTTTTAAACACTGAAGAAGAAAAAAACAAAATTATTTAAAAGATAAATTAAAAAGGTTCATTATATTTATTTATTTTCACCATTTTAATTATTTAGAGCAAAACTTATTGTCCCTCTTTTATAGTATATTCAAAATCATATTTTTTTGAGGTCCTGAACAATTTTGTATTAAAAAAGTCAAAATAATAATTGCAAGCCATGTTTGCTCCTCATCAAGGGAGAAGACAAAAGCGTTCCCAATAGTTTCCTCAGGCCATTCCCGTGTTGTTTCAAATTTAGGCGTGCAAATGAAGCACCTGTATTTTTCCCCCCTCGCCTGAAAGTGATCTGACATCTTTTTGAAGTTTTATTTATTTTTTTGTGTCTACCTTTAATCTAGGTGTGATGTTCCACCTCAAAGCTCCAGTGCAATTTCAATGAAATAAGTTTGCCTAACAAAGATGGCTTCAAAGCGGACCGGCGGCTGACTTTGTGGCTGTCGACGCCGAGGGGGGGGGGAAGCGTTTGATCTCTCAAACCAGACGCTTGAAAATGGTCTCCAAATGAGCAAGCGCTTCCTGGAGTGGCGGCAGTTGGAGCTTTCAACTCAGTCAGAGTCGGAGTCCGGTCTTAAGAACTTTAGCTTTTGTCGCTATTTGCTCTCCAAGCAAAACACTTGGGCGAGTGGTCACCGCCACCTAACTTAAAATGTATACTCCATACGTACCGCGTCGGCACTAATGGGGGCCGACGGACATATTTTTGAAACCCGCGCTTTTATTTTTTAGCAGCTGAGCATAATTCAAAGAACGCAGCGATGAACATTTGGTCCTTGATCCCGATACTCGGAGGCCTGTTGGCAGTTGCTACGTGATATTATAGTGTCAATTTGACAAACCGGCGCTCGCTGGTGTCTGAAGGCATTTTAGTGACTTCGAAGTAATATCAGAGGCACAGGAGAGCCTAGTAAAAATGATTTTCCACAATGCTATCTATAGGAGAGTGTAAAGTTTAACACCTGGCATTCACTTCTCTCAGAGGCCACCTAAACTCTGGACTGAAACCGTCAATGGCACTAAAAATGACCAATCGCTGACAGCCGTTTCAGTTAAAATGGAATGGATGCTGTTGAAGGCAGTGAATGAGTTGAAATCAAAATTTAAAACAGCATCACCAGTGCAACTGTGGCTCAATTTTGTGTGTCGTCGATTGGTCGCCCCGACTGCGACAACGGGCGACCAAAAGACCGGGACCAAAAGACCGACAACCAAAAGACCGTCGACCAAAAGACCGGCGACCAAAAGACCGGCGACCAAAAGACCGGCGACCAAAAGACCGCACACGAAATTGAGCCACAGTTGCACTGGTGATGCTGTTTTAAATTACGATTTCAACTCATTCACTGCCATCAACAGCATCCATTCCTTTTTAACTGAAACGGCTGTCAGCGATTGGTCATTTTTAGTGCCATTGACGGTCCAACATGGTCTACGCATCAATAAAAGCCAACAATGGCCATGAGCAGTTTCACTGAGTCGACGTGTGAGTGTATAAGAGTTTGTATGTACATGCGTTGTCCCTTTAAGAAGCTACGTCAGTCACGGTATTAACAAGTTCTCCAATAAAAAACAATCAAAGTACAAGAAATTTGGAGCTTTTCTTTAGCCTAATAATTACTAGGGCATTAAGTATGACTAAATAGTAATTCGCAGTTTGTATTTAGGGAATTTGAGCAACGATTTAAATGGTAATTATCACTTACCTTCCGGGCGACCAAAAGACCGGCGACCAATCGACCGTGTACCCTCCATTTATAGGTACGCAAATGAGTGGCTGTCCAAGTACAGATCAGTTGTATTTAACTTTTACGTATTTGCACTTAGTATTTAACTTGACACCATGATAATGATGATAAAATATGTCCAGTTATCTGACGTTTTTTATTCTTCTACTGAGAATTTAAGTTTATCTGTTACTAGTATGCATTTAAAAGGACTGGACATTTATCACCATCAATGGAAGGGAATTAGTTAAAAAAAAAGACCTTTACTTACATATGCAATGTATGTATTTGAACTTCATTTTACGGCTGATCGTAAAACAGACCTTATATTAGGTCCATTTAATGAATAATTAAAATGCAAATCTTACATAGTGGTCCTTTAGGGGGAGCCTAAGTTGCCTTAAGGTGGGGAGTTGTATTCATTTTCTGGGTGGCACGTTGTAAATTGATCATCCATTTTAAATTGCCTTGAACGTTTTACAGGAAAACCTCGCAGAAACCCAGTAAAAAATGAAGATACATTTTCTCACCGATGAGGCGGTGTATCCTTCTTCCACCAGAATGCTTCGAGCGCAGTTGTTGATGTGCTTGAAGCGGTCAGGACCAAGTAGAATCCCTCCATACCACCTGGATACCACCACTAGGACGTTGCGCACATCCAGAATCTACAATAAAATGAAAAGTAAAATGACATGTTTTTTTTTAATTGTCACATTAATATAGTATGAAAGACTGTCGTTTGAGTATATTTTGTGGAAAAAAATGTGTTTCATGATGATGAAAACGCATCTGAATGACTAAAACGTCACCTTTGCTAGTTTAGGAAAATGCTAACTATTTTCTATCAGATGTTCACAAAAAAATGAAATTTTTCAAAATGGTTATACAATTTTGCAGAAATAAAACTGCTATTCTTAAAATAAATGGGTCCTGTGTGATGTATTGACGTAAAATTGTGGAAACATTTATTTTTTACACTCAAATGAGTCGGCTAAAATAAAATAAAATAGTTTATTAATTTTGAGTAGCTGCAAATTGAAAGTAGACAGTGTGCAAAAGACTAAATTACAACTAAAAGTCATCTTTAAAAAAAAGAGCAGGAATGAAACTACAAGGGCTGAAGCTAATAAGGAACAATTATCAATTGTGATCACAATTAATAAAATGTGACTTTCGCATTGTTCTACACAAAAATCCAACATTAAACTACAAAAAAACACCGCAAAGAAACTTTATCCTTCTGCAAAATCGGACTAGCGAGTGAAAATGAGATTTCAAAGGGAAAAGATGTAGCAGGTGTCGCTAAGTACTTGTTTGCACGTTTGAACCACCACGCGAGCGGCGAGATCTAAGAAAATGACAGTGGATTCTGCTCTGTATTAAGACACATTATTCTCCGTTGAATCTGTTCAACACAATGAAGCGCATAAAAGCCGTAACGTCTTTGGTGGCTGCGATGGGAACATGCGATTAAAATAATTCACTCAGCTAATTATTGAGCGACTTAACTCCCCAAACTTTAAAGATGGCCATTTCCTAAAAAGGTGTGCGAACACGCCATTCTAAATATTATCAGATTGTACCGTCATAAGTAATTGACGACCAATTAGAGCGGCAACATGTGACATAAAAACAATCTCATGTCCGAGTCATAAATTATAGAGAAAATACAAAATGAAAAAACAATCATGCGATGGCCTGATTTGGCGAAACTGTGTCAAAGAATTAATTTCAGATGCAATCTCAAAAGCCCAACAGATATTAAAGACATCATTTTCATGGGTCAACCTTTATTCTGCAATGCTGCCAAGAGCGTCCTTCACTCTAACCGAAAACTGAGTAAAAATGTAAATTTCTCCTTTTCTAGCATGAGTGGGGGATAGTCAAGTGGTCAGAAGCTTATAAGATTTGGGTTTAAGAGATGAATATGATTTAATTGTGCCTCGCTTCCCACACAAGACAGTAAAAGCATACCTGTCAACCTCACCCAATTGTATTGTTCCCCTTAATGATTGCAATTCCACTTATTACGCAAAAAAAAACCACATAGAAATGCAACGAAAAAAACAAATTCTCCAATGTGGACGGGGTGCCCAATCAGTCTTTTATATGCACCAAATTCAAGATTCTCTAGATTTTGCTGTATGTCGCTAACAGCTTGACTGTCTGGGTACATTGCTTGCTGATGCGCTATATTTATATAATGAAAAGGTGGAAGTTTTGTTGTATGACAACATTAGCAATCAACGATGACATTTTTTGTCTGCTACCAGTGACCAAGACGATCCGGATTAGAGACGAAATGGGTAAAACCAGATCGGTTTTACAAAAACGTACTTTAAAAAATCTCGTACAAAAGTTGTTATACGGCGTACACAATTTGAAATGATCAAAAACGTATAAAATACGGGGAATTTTGCTGTATGTCGCTGACAGCTTGACTGTCTGGGTACATTGCTTGCTGACACAATATATTTATATAATGAAAAGGCAGAAGTGAATGACGCGCGTGCGCATATCATGCTCAAAGTATGACAACATTAGCAATCAACGATGACATTTTGTGTCTGCTACCAGTGACCGAGACGAACCGGATTAGAGCCGAAATGGGAAAAACGAGATCGGTTTTACAAAAAAACATACAAAAATAATCCCGTACGGTGTACACAATTTGAAATGATCAAAAACTTATAAAATATGGGGTATTAGGCTGTATCTCGCTGACAGCTTGACTGTCTGGGTACATTGCTTGCTGACGCGCTATATTTATATCATGAAAAGGCGGAAGTGACTGATTCGAAGCATGACAACATTAGCAACCGACGATGACATTTTTGTCTGGTACCAGTGACCAAGACGATCCGGATTAGAGTCGAAATGGGTAAAACGAGATTGTTTTTCCAAAAAAACGTACTTAAAAAATACCGTACAGCAGTTGTAATACGGCGTACACAATTTGAAATGATCAAAAACGTACAAACTAAGGCGAATATTGCTGTATGTCGCTGACAGCTTCACTGTCTGGGTACATTGCTTGCTGACACACTATATTTATATCATGAAAAGGCGGAAGTGACTGATTCGAAGCATGACAACATTAGCAATCGACGATGACAGTTTTGTCTGCTACCAGCGACCGAGACAACCCGGATTAGAGCCAAAATGGGTAAAACGAGATCGGTTTTACAAAAAAAACTTACAAAAAAAATCCCGTACCAAAGTTGTTATATGGCGTACACAATTTGAAATGATCAAAAACGTATAAAATACGGGGAATTTTGCTGTATGTCGCTGACAGCTTGACTGTCTGGCCACATTGCTTGCTGACACACTATATTTATATCATGTAAAGGCGGAAGTGACTGATTCGAAGCATGACGATCCGGATTAGACCCGAAATGGGGAAGACGGGATCGGTTTTACAAAAAACAGTTAAAAAAATCCCGTACAAAAGTTGTTATACGACGTACACAATTTGAAATCATTAAAAAAACGGGGTAAACACATAAGTTGACAGATATGGTAAAAGGGAGGAAAAACAGGAAAAGACAAAAGTGGCTAAAACGCTGCTCTTCCATCAAATGATGACATTGTAAGAGGAATTTATTGCTTCAGAGTAGCACGTGTTGTATGCCGAGAAGATGCACATCACATCAGCGTCAGTGATAAAGATGCTGCTTTATAACAAGCGACGCTGAATATGGATTAAACTAATCCTCTCATCAAAGTCCCAGCAAACAGCGAGGCAATCACGATATACCTCCCCTTTCAAAACTGTTCAACTTTCCTCAAAGCGTCCGATCTTTGGATCTTCCGACGAGTAACGGGGAGGAGAGCGCATCTGGCAACCCAAATTATTAATCAGTCTCTTCTTTTATTCATGGTGGCGCACTTGGGTGCTCATTGGCAGAAAAGCACCAATCAAGTATAAGAAAACGGAGTGGAAGGGATGCGGGGAGAGCAATGAGATTAGAGCAGAACAGATTAATGCCAAAGTACTTGATGTAAATTGCTCTGTGGGCCGTGAGTGTCACGAGGAGAAGATGAATGTGTGCGTTCGGCTGTCGGAACAGATGGAAAGATATAAAGTATCACTTTGCCACAACAATGGACTTTGTCCAAGAGTTTTCCTCTCATGTCTGGAAGTTTTACTTCTCCATCAAATGGCTATAACAAGGATGGAATGGAGTTTAACAAGTGCAATATTAGAGGGAGAAATTCCCGTAATTATATTCAACGCGACCTGCTAGGAATGAGAATTTAATTCCCGAGAACTTTTAAGATATATTTCTCGTTTAACAATTGCTGCGGGCTTTTCTGGCTGGCTAACTCACCCGCATAGCACCTGTGTGCGGAAATTAAGAAGTGAGTTTCAAAGTAACTTTTATTCCAATTCCGGGGGCGCGAAAATATTTGCTCAATTTGAAATATAAGTCCCTCAAGTCTGTCATTCTCAAAGGATTCCTGCCTTTAATTTCTCCCTATCAATCACTGCGTACAATTAATGGTGCCACGCTGCCATCTACAGGAAGTAGCGTGTCAGTAAAATTGATTCCAAGATTGAAATTCACGCCAAGGTAGTGTCAGTTCACGTTACGACTTTTCCTTTGTATATATTGACAGATGGCTTCTTCAACTTCAAAACTAGTTGGACTAAAAAAAATAAATAAATAAAAACGGATTGATAATCGTTTAAAAAAGACAGAAAATTATGATTACGACAAGCGTTTGCAGCATGGTGCAAAAAGACAGAAAAGATTAAAGACTGCTTCCACAGTAAACAAGTACAATGATCAAAAAGTGTATATTTGTTCAATATTACAGCTATTAGCATGTCAAAAGACTAATGTATAAATATCTACAAATACTGTATAACTTTAAATACTGTACTCACAGTGAAAATAGTTCCTCTCCCCTTTATTTATATATATATATATATATATATATATATATATATATATATAAAATGGTAAACAGGAGTTTTAGTCCAAGTCCTTCGACTTTTTTGCGATTTTCGAGAGATTAATGTAGCGTATATTTTTGTTTTGATCAAAGCATTGTACTGGACTGCTTTGGCAGACTGAGAAATTATGTGTGGCCAATGAAGATATTAAAAACGACAAACTCAGATAAATTATTTCCCCCCCCAATCGGCCTCTAGAGATCATATACATAGATGTAAGATAATTATCGGAGTACAAATGATGAATAACTGAATAATTATCATTCGGCAGGCACCCAAGTTCCCCCCGATTCTGCCTCCAGTTTGAACCCGGAATTACGCCACTTTCGATTATATCATCGGTTTCATCTATGCAGAGGCAAAACACTCTTTTCTAAAAGCAAAATTTCAATAGTTATGGATCTGTGTGAGGCTTATAATTTATTTTTGAATACATTTTGACAAGAATCCTTCACTCCATTAGTGTATAAAAACTCGTGTTCGTGCGACTCGAGTTATTTCATGGCTGAAAGACACAAATTGTTGTTCAGTATGTCCTGAATTTCTGTGACAAATGTGGGTGGTAGTTTGGACTCACAAACATGCTGGTTGCTAAGGACAGCGAAAGGTTGCTATCTCAATTTCTCGGAGATGAAACGCCATAGCCGGATGGATGATATGCAATTGGAAAGCTCAGACGCTACTCTCTCTCTGATTATGCCCAAACTTCGGTTTGGGGGAAAAAAAATGGGTCAACTGGACTCATTTTCCTGCGCTCGGTTTTAAATATGAATTCTCAGGATGTGAAATTACAAATACATACAACGAATCCACATTGGAAATAAAGCAAGCATTTTCTTGCTGCTTTGTTAACATTGCAAGTCTCTCAGGTGCTCGTATCATTTATAAAAAAGTGTGGGGGACTAATCATTTCCTGCAAGGGTCGCCAATCAAATATTAAAGCTTATTTTTCATCAAAGCCACATAAAAAGAATTTAAAATGCCGTAGCTTTACCAGCTTTGTATTATTTCAGGGACATTCATAATACATGAAAATCAAGACTTTTCCGCTATCAAAAAGAAAAATCAATGAAATAACATGCATTTTTTTGTCACACTTTCCCACGTGCGACAATGTGAAGTTTTATTTTTGATGTTTTAAACTTCTGTTAAATTATTTTTGACGGCAAAGAAACGGACCGAATGAAATGAGTTTTGTCTAAAATTGCTCGGCTACTTTGTTTACGTTAAAATGGCTCCTAATTAGTCCTTGCTTGCCTTCAGTGTTGCTGATACACACGACGCTGTGACAATAACTTGTATGTGCGTAGGATTGTGAATCACAAAGCCATCTGACAACAGCCGCCAAAACAAAAACAGACAACTGCAAGCGGCTCTTTGATATGAGAACGGAGAAGATTAATAACAACTCCACCACGGGACAGATTGCCATGTTACACAATATGTAAATGCATTTATGATGGAAGTTTGTGTGAATGATGATGTTTTGACTTCTGATTTTGTCATTCCCTAAATTTACTGAAATATCAAATCAATGTTTCTGATTGACATTTTGAAAGTTTAGTCATCATATTCTGTGTTTTCACAGGATTTTGTGGCCTTTTTTGTGGTTAGGTTAGAACTTCATTTCATCCTGTATTTGGGAAATGTCTTGGTTGCAGTAGCAAGACAGACATAAGACACAGAAGACATTGTAGACCTAGTTAAAAAACGAAATACCAAAATGCAATTAAAAAGACAGAAAAGCAGCAAAAACACAAAACTTATGTTAGTTCATGCACGTATGTGGGTTTTTTTGCCAGCACTTATAGATTCTGATTAAAATTAAGAATATTTTCCAACAATTCTAACCAATCTTGAGTGTTGCTGTACTGGGCAAGTGATCATTATTTTTTGTATTTTTTTAGGACTAAAAATTTGACCATTTTTTTGTCGTGGCCTTATTAGAGCAAATTTATTGGCGCACTGCGTTATCTAGTTCAAAAAAATACTTCCACAGGACTGATGTTGTATTTCAGAATCCAGTTAGGTTTTCAAACAGCAGCTAAAAAACCTATCTAAAATGTTAAGTACGCTAATCTCATAGCCTTGTTTATCAGTTCACTAATTAGTTGCCGAGTTGATCGAAACGTCAATTCAAAACAAGCTAAGAGCAATTTGTTGTTCAAGGCTTTTCTATTCACCAATAGATTTTGATGGGTTTCTGAAAAAAAAAGGAATTAACGCAAAAACACCTTCATTTGCCATTTGATTAAATATTCAAGGTAATGTCGGAAATTCTGGAGTACCTGCAGTCCTTAGAACGAAGCAAAAACATGCAATAATGCCCATAATGGTGACAACGCATGTAATTTACTGAGCCGTGAGAAACTAATCTGATCTAATTAATATATTGGACGATAAGTCGTTATGGTAATTTTCATGACAAGCCCACCTGTAATGTCACCAGACTAACAATACGAATACCACATCCTGCTATGTTAATTTGGATTTTGGCTGTCCCTGAATTTCTAGACAGCGAATCTACATGCACATATACATCTAATGCATTGCTAATGCCTGACTCAAAGAAGGTCGGTTTGCAAAGCGAGACACTTCCATTTAAAAACCAAGCGTATTAGCGCCAAGCACGAGTAAAAGATGACGGGGAAGCTGCATATAGCTTTTTCCTCATTAACAATCACACTTTAAAAGGCTCGGCGGACTGTGGAAATGAATGAGCAGAGCACTTGGAAGAGACACAATTAGGCGTAAAACATTTTCTTCTCGGAGAACTTTTCGGTGTTACATCAGCTTACCCAGCAAAACTTTGCCTCGGAGTCTCTTAGAGGTCCCCGAGCAATGGTCGCTTGGGAAGGGGCAATAGGTCAGACAGCCCGTGACTAACCTCACCGAGCCCAGGAAAAAAAAAACGATCCTTTTTAAGAGAGAATATAAAATGTTTGACTTGAACACGGGTTTAGCCCTGCAGCACTGAATTCCTTGCTTTCAACGTGTTATAATAGCAAAGTTTAAACTGGATTAAGGAAAGGGTATCATAATGTCTCCTTGCCATTTTTTTTTTAAATATAGCTGTATATTTTATGAGCTCTAAATCGCACTTGTTTCATATTTGGCTGGACTTTTTAAAAAAATGTGACTTGCCTTATCGTCCGAAAAATACAATAACATATTCAAACATATGAAACCAAATGAGCATGAATTCATTTGCAGCCATTGACATTTAAATGTCTCCAAAAAGACTGAATTTGATTGGAACAGAAGACATTTTAAAAAATGACATTAATCTGACGATCCCCACAGCAAACCAATTTTTCTCATATTCTGTGGATTTCTGCTGTCAAGGAACTTTGTTAGGCTAAATTGAGTTACTTCATTTAAAAAATTAACCATCATCAACCATGTTGCGGTATCTGGTAACCATGGTGCCGTAATTTTTTAACCCCTGACGTCAAATCCATTTAAACACATGACAAACACAACTAATTTGATCCAATTGGAAGGCATTAAAACAGTGCATAGGTGTTTTTTTCACATTTTATGCAAGATACGTTTTTTTTCTTGAATTTCAGTCATAGACGTCAAAATAAATGTAACGTTTTATCTGTTTATCTTTTTTTCTACTTTGTCAAGTCTAATTTATGCGCATATAAGCCGTACCCTGGATTGAGCCATCATTTTTTTAGCTACAAAAATGACTTCTTATGAAAATATCCTTGTCCCTTTTAATTATTTTGTTGGTTTGTTTTCTTCTGATCTAATTTATGCGCATATAAGCCGTATCCTCGTTTCAGTCATTTTTTGTCCGACTTATATGCGAGTGAATACGGTAGTTTTTGAATTCTCATGAAAATATCCTTGTCCATTTGAATTATTTTGTTGGTTTGTTTTCTTCCGATCTAATTTATGCGCATATAAGCCGTACCCTGGATTCAGTCATCATTTTTTTAGCTACAAATACGGCCTATATGCGAGAAAATACGATTAATATTCCTAGATGTCAAAGGCACTGAACGAGTAAATTGGCAGTGGGACTACACGGGTGAAGTGAAAAAGTTAAAGTCCTACGCTAAATGATGGGTTGCTTTGTCATGGCGTTTCGTCTCTGTCACCCTGCAGTTTCGTGCATGTTGTCTTTTTATGCGCATATAAGCCGTACCCTCGTACCCTCGTTTCAGTCATTTTTTTGCCCGACTTATGCGGCTTATATGAGAGTAAATACGGTAGTTTTTCAATTCTTATGATAATATCCTTGTCCATTTAAATTATTTTCTTGGTTTGTTTTCTTCTGATCTAATTTCTGCGCGTATAAGCCGTACCCTCGTTTCAGTCATTTTTTGTCCGACTTATGCGCCTTATATGCGAGTAAATACGGTAGTTTTTGAATTCTTATGAAAATATCCTTGTCCATTTTAATTATTTTGTTGGTTTGTTTTCTGTCTTCTGATCTAATTTATGCACATATGAGCCATACCCTGGATTCAGTCATCATTTTTTTAGCTAAAAATACGGCTTATATGCGAGAAAATACGGTAAATATTCCTAGATGTCAAAGGCACTGAACGAGTAAATGGCAGTGGGACTGCAAGGGTGAAGTGAAAAAGTTAAAGTCCTATGCTGAATGATAGGTTGCTTTGTCATGGGTTTTCGTCTCTGTCACCCTGCAGTTTCGTGCATGTTGTCTTTTTATGCGCATATAAGCCGTACCCTCGTTTCAGTCATTTTTTGCCCGACTTATACGGCTTCCATGCGAGTAAATACGGTACTTTTTGATTTCTTATGAAAATATCCTTGTCCATTTTAATTATTTTGTTGGTTTGTTTTCTTCAGATCTAATTTATGTGGATATAAGCCGTACTCTCGTTTCAGTCATTTTTTTGCCCGACTTATGCGGCTTATATGCGAGTAAATACGGTAGTTTTTGAATCCTTATGAAAATATCCTTGTCCATTTTAATTATTCTGTTGGTTTGTTTTCTTCTGATCTAATTTATGCGAATATAAGTCGTACCCTCGTTTCAGTCATTTTTTGGCCCGACTTATGCGGTTTATATGCGAGTAAATACGGTAGTTTTTGAATTCTTATGAAAATATCCTTGTCCATTTTAATTATTTTGTTGGTTTGTTTTCTTCTGATCTAATTTATGCGAATATAAGCCGTACCCTGGATTCAGTCATCATTTTTTTGAGCTACAAAAACGGCCTATATGCGAGAAAATACGGTAAATATTCCTAGATGTCAAAGGCACTGAACGAGTAAATTGGCAGTGGGACTACAAGGGTGAAGTGAAAAAGTTAAAGTCCTATGCTGAATGATAGGTTGCTTTGTCATGGCGTTTCGTCTATGTCACCCTACAGTTTCGTGCATGGTGTCTTTTTATGCGCATATAAGCCGTACCCTCGTTTGTCATTTTTTTGTCCAGCTCATGCGGCTTATATGGGAGTAAATACGATAGTTTTTGAATTCTTATGAAAATACCGCTCTCCATTTAAATTATTTTCTTGGTTTATTTTCTTTTGATCGAATATAGGCACATATATGCCATACCCTGGATTCAGTCATCATTTTTTTAGCTACAAATACGGCTTATATGCGAGAAAATACAGGAAATATTCCGAGATGTCAAACGCACTGAACGAGTAAATTGGCAGTGGGACTGCAAGGGTGAAGTGAATAAGTTACAGTCCTATGCTAAATGATAGGTCGCTTTGTTTTTTCAGCCTGCGAGCCTGTCTTAGCTGGAGTGCGTGACTAATGGAGCGCTCACCTGCAGCAAATGGAGCAACCTGCCACCTGCCGCCGTCTCCCCGTCATCCTCGCAGTCCTGCAGAAAGCTGTGCTTGTCCTCGCAGTAGATCCTAACACACACACATACGCACGCCAGGTATGAAATAAAAGAATTTGGCCGACTTGTAACTGCCAGTGAAGTTTGCTTTAAATGTCAGCGACTCCTCCCTGGATGCCAGCGAGCGCCTCAGCAGCTGCACCTCATTAGAGCGTGCTAAAAAAGTAAGAGAAAATGGACAAAAAGGCAAACAGGCCAGTGCGTGCGTCTGCGACTCACGTAGTCGCAAACACCCCCCACGTTTCAAGACACTTCTTTGTTGACCTTTAATTGCAGTCAGGTGACATTTGGAGACAAGAGGAAAGGCTGGCGTGTGTCACTGACCTGTAGGCGTAGATGTTGTGAGTGGCGCTGGCGATCTTTTTGTTGTCGTACAGGCGCTCCAGCGTGGCTTTGACCTACAAACAAGCATCGGCGATCAAGATAGAGAAATATAGAAAAAAAATATATGTTTCCCAGACAAAATGGAAAATGAGAGCGGTGGTGAAAATTGTATAACAGCTGTGTTTTGTTTTTTTTACTTGCGTGGGTACGCGCTGTGTTGAAAAGATGCGATTGTTCAAAAAAATAAGGCAAATGATGAAAACGTGAGTTAACTTTTAAGGTAAAAATTGTAAATAATGAGAAAAACAAGTATTTAGCGCGTCGGGCTACCAATTCTGAGATGGAATATGCGATTCCAGGTCTGGATTTTTCTGTGTGGAGTTTGTATGCTCTCCCTGGGCTTGCGTGGGTTTTCTCCAGGTACTCCAGTTTCCTCCCACATCCCACAAACATGGTAGGCCTATTGGACACTCTAAATTGCCCCTAGCTATGATTGGCCGGTTGAGCATCTCAATATGCACTGCGATTAGATGTCCACAAATTCCCCCCCTGGTGCCTATAGTTAGCTGAGCTAGGCTCCAGCACCCCCCACGACCCTTGTAAGGATGAGCAGTTCGTAAATTAAAATGTTTGAATGCTCCCTTGAAACACTAATCCTGTTTGAAAACAATGACTCGAAATCAAGACCTGATTGAAATCCTAAACCAGATTTTACTTGTGAATAATCGCAATTATATTGCAAAATTTTAGCTAGAAAAAATGAAAAAAAAAATTCATTCCAAAGTCTATTTACCTTGCTGTGAAGGCATGCACGCAGACTGCGCGTTTTGTTAATAGGATCACTAAGGATACTGAAACGGCGCAGGAACAGTCACCAAAGGAGAGACGGCGGAACAAATGATTTTTGTGCCATTTTTTTCCCTCTTCGCTAACATCAGAAGCCAAATTGAACAATTCCAGACTATTGCAACGAGACGAGATGTAAATGTCACACATTGTTAAGCCCGCCGCCTGCCACGGAAAGTAGCTGCAGACTATTTTTTTTTCTTTTAACAGAGAGGAAGTCTGCAAGGGGGAAAAAAAAGAGCGCAGATTATTTATCATCTTCATCCATTTTTTTTTGCATATGAATAGCAATGGCAACAAGGGTCAAGCACTCACCTCATTTGAAACCCGAACCCTGCGTTGAAAACCCTAATTTGAAACCCTTATTCATGTTTGAGACCGCAATTTGTCTTGCGTTGATTAAATGTCAGGTCTTCTCAAATGCCTCAGATGAATAAATTTGCCGTGATCTCTTTGGTATTCGCCAGGAGCTTAAAAAATATCGGCGTGATGGCGTTTGCGGTTTTCACGTACTGTTCAATTGAGGTTGATGGAACTCAATCTGCTTATCATTTGCGTAAGATGCATGAAAAAATATTTCTCATTTACACCGTGTCAATTGTACTCTTAATTACTAATTTCCCCGATGTAAGACAAACGATGTTTACTCGCGAAGGTTCGTAATTCTCCCGTGAATTTCTTATTCAGTCGTGTATTGTTCAGGAAGTCTCATTAGAGTGCTTTTATGTTTACAGTTGATAGAAATAAGTTGCTACCTGTCTTGGGGTCACCACGGGGGCAAGGTGAGGCTGGAAAGTGCTGCGGCGGTCTGTGATGCAGCTGCCGTGTTTGATCGGGGGCGCCACTTCGTCTGAGGAACACACACATTACATATACAGTGAGTGCTTCAAAGTTCCGTTAGGATTGGATTTGTGTGAGTGTGTGCATGTATTTTAATGTTTTTTTTCTATGGATATTCTTGTGAGAAGTTGGTCAAAAGAAAATGAAGTTTTGATCAGGTGTGTGTGTGGATGTGTGTGTGGGTATGTTAACCGTTTAAAGGCCAAGTCCCTATTTTGTAAATTTAAAAAAAAAATTACTTCATTAAGACTTAGTATCCACATACACATGACATTTTGTGTCATGTATGCGACAATATTAATATTTCTTGTGGCTTACGAGACCCAAAAACGTGATGTCCACCATTTATATAGACCTCATGTTTTTGGAAATACCGTATTTTTCAGACCATAAGTCAAACCTGAAGATCATTTGCACCAGTTAAGGAATTTAAAATGAAGACGAAAAATATAGTTGAGTCGCACTGGAGTATAAGGCGTATTTTTGGGAGGGAATTTTTATGCACCAGTTAAAGAATATAAGATGAAAGCTAAAAAATATATAGATCATTCGCATTGGAGTATAAGTCGTATTTTTGGGAGGGTATTTTTAATTTAATTAGAACAAGAATGAACATTTGTTTAAGTAACAATAGTGAAATGGAGAACAATAGGCTTAATGATATCTCTTAACATAAGTTTTTTAGATAACTACAGCCTAAAAAATAAAAAAAATTAAAAAAACATAACAGGCTGTGTCACTGGTCAGAGGGAAAAAAAATAAAATCGCACTTGAGTACTTGTTGCAGGTCCAGCTAATCTATAAAAAAGGTGTGATTTATAGTCCAGAAAATACGTTGATCATTGTTGCATTTTTTAAATATATTTTTTATGAATGCATAGAATGATCTATCAAAAATCAAATGTATTAAAATAAATAAACATTTTGTCCCTCATTAACACTAGAATTTTTTTTAATTTTTTTTTTATTTCATAGTCTTCAACTCATTGATTATCATTGACGAGTATAAGTATCCTATTTCCACGTCTGTAAAGTGTATTTAAGCATATTTAACTCCATGACGGTGTTTTTTTTCTTTACCGTTTTCATGTTGCAGGAAATGTTGCGCATCCTCCACGCTCAGGGTGAGACCCCCCAAGTCTGGCATGTCTTCTTCATCCTCGTCATCTTCCTCCTCCTCCGCAGTGAGGGTTACCTTTTTCGACTGTGTTACTAGAGTTGGGAAACAAAAGGGATGTGTTCAAAACATTGCCATCTCCAAGTGAACCTCGCAAAGGCGCGCTGTGTTTTTGTCGGAGTGTATTTGCGTGTTTATGCGTGTGTGGGGGCTCTTGTGTTTGAGGGTGCCGTGTGAGCACACTGTGGGCAAGAGAGCTGACATCACCCCGGGCGGGCAAACGCGTTGCTCATTGCAGTGGGTTTAATTGTTTTAACAGCAAAGGCGTTCAACTGTGACAAAAGACGGACGGCGTATCTTTCGACGCAGAGACGGAGCCAATTAACTGTTGCTTGAGTGGGAGTGTGCGTGTGCGGTAATCACGGGGGAGGTGGGCCCACCAATTTTAGCTTTTGATGGAAACATGCAACTGAGTGGATTTTAGTAACCGAGGAATACAAACAAAACAAATCAACAATCGAACTTTGAGAGGTTTGAATAAAAACGTTCCCTTTTTTGTTTTTCTCTTTTGCTACCTGGCAACCGCTCACACAAACTTCCTGATCAGTCTCATTAAAACAGGGGGTTCAAACTCAAATTCACAGCGGTGCAAAATATCAAACGGGGACTAAACCGAGGGCCAAAATCATTTTTTTCAGAAAGATTTACAGTATTTGTGCATGTTTTCCCTTCTATCTACATACAGTATGCAATATACATTTCAGAAGCACTATTCAAATAAACTTTGAAATAAACATGAATCCGTGTTTTTTTTAATGTATGTGAGCAAACACCATACCTGCCAACTTATACGCTTTCCCGTATTTTATACGTTTATTGATCATTTCAAATCGTGTACGCCGTATAACAACTTTTGTACGGTATTTTTTTTTAGCACATCTGCCTCACAGTTCTGGAGTCCTAGGTTCAAATCCAGGTTGGACCATCTGTGTCATACCAGTCAATATATATGTTTTTCCCATATTTTAATACATTTTTGAATCATTTCAAATTGTGTACGCCGTATAACAACTTTTGTACGGGATTTTTTTTTAAGTACGTTTTTGGTAAAACCGATTTGGTTTGCCCATTTCAGCTCTAATCCGGATCATCTCGGTCACTGGTATCAGAAAACGTTATCGCCGACTGCTAATATTGTCATGCGTCAAGTATGATATGCGCAGGATGATGTCCACCATGGACAGCACCTCCCACCCCCTGCATGAGTCTGAGTTCTTTTAGCAATAGACTGCGGCACCCTCATTGCAGGAAGGAGCGCTTCCGCAGATTCTTCCTCCCATCAGCTGTCAGGCTCTTTAACAAAAAAAATGTATATGTATATATATATATATATATATGTATGTGTATGTATATATATATATATGTGCTTATATATGTATGTGTATGTATGTATATGTGTGCTTATATATGTATGTGTATGTATGTATATATATGTGCTTATATATATAGGTGTATGTATATATATATGTGCTTATATATGTATGTGTATGTATGTATATATGTGTGCTTATATATGTATGTGTATGTATGTATATATGTGCTTATATATATGTGTATGTAGATATATGTGCTTATATATGTGTGTATGAATGTATATATATGTGCTTATATATGTATGTGTATGTATGTATATATGTGCTTATATACATGTATGTGTATATATATATCTGCTTATATATGTGTATGTATATATATGTGCTTATATATGTGTGTATGCATGCATGTATATATATATATATATATGTGCTTATAAACATGTATGTATATATATGTGCTTATATACATGTATGTGCATGTATGTCTATACATATGTATATATATGTGCTTATATATGTATGTGTATGTATGTATATATATATATATTTCAGCAACACGCTTATTTATTTATATATTTATTCATGTACTTATTTATTAACTTACTTATTACCTATCCATTTATGTCTACAATGCCTTTCCTATTTCTGCATCCTCACCCTCTTGCTACTGTGACAACGTAATTTCCCGAATACGGGATGAATAAAGTTATCCACTCCAATCCAATCCAATTCCCCTTTCACACGTCCGCCTTTTCACTATATAAATATAGCGCGTCAACGAGCAATGTAACCAGACAGTCAAACTGTCAGCATCATACAGCGAAATCTACAGAATCTTGAATTTAGTGCACCGACTGATTGGGCACCCCGTCCACTTTGCAGAAAATTTTAGACTTTTAAGTGCGCCTTATGTGAGTAAATATATGCCATGTTGCATTTTTTTTAATTGCTTAATAAGGGAAATTGCAATCATTAATAAGGGGAACAATTGTCCGATCTTAACAGTTATGAAATACACTGTCCATGTGTAGCCTTCAACTTCATTTTGTTTTGTTTTTTAAATCGGAACCTACTATCGAGATAATCATAGGGAATAGGAGTAAATTTTGGGATCGAAGTGCATTTGGCTAAGGAAAGTGATGGAATGGTTGCCATGGACGACGGGAAAAAATAAATAAAAAAACACAGGCAGGGTGTTATTTGACACAGAAACATACAAGCAAAGCTTTCTGGGACTTGTAGCATTAGCGGTGACACGCACGACCGGAGGGACGTCATTGTGTGTGAATTGGCTTTATTTTTCTCAAAACAAGAAAAAATTAAATGCAATCAATGTCGTTAACCAAGAAAAATCGAGGGCAAAAATATGGGCATTTGCTTAATTTCCCTTTGTTTAAAATTGTAAATAAAGAAAATGAATAAACCTTGGATACTCTTTAAATTTAATAAAATAATTAAAGAGGATTTTCTAGTTTTCCCCTTGTTTTAAAATGTAAATGCATTTTCAAAAGAAAAATGACTAAATAAAAATATAGAAAGAGATAAGCATTTACACATTTTAAATTGAAAACTACGTTTTATTTCCTCTTACCAAGAAAAATGCAAATAGATAAAACTATGAGAATATTGGCAATGAAAAGGCTCTGAAAAGACGAGATTGAAATTTCAAGTCACCAATTTGATTCATTAACTCTCTAAACCACAGGTGTCAAAGTGGCAGCCCGGGGGCCAAATCTGGCCCGCCGCATCATTTTGTGTGGCCCGGGAAAGTAAATCATGAGTGCCGACTTTCTGTTTTAGGATCAAATTAAAATGAAGAGTATAGATGTATATTAAATTTCCTGATTTTCCCCCTTTTAAATCAATAATTGTAATTTTTTAATCCATTTTTTCTGTGTTTTTAGTTCAGAAATCATTTTGTAAAATCTAAAAATATATTTTAAAAAAGCTAAAATAAACATTGTTTTAGATCTATAAAAAACTGAATATTCAGGGAATTTAATCCAGTTCTTTTAATCAATTTATTAAAACAAATCTAAATATTATATCTAAAATGGTCCGGCCCACATGAAATCGAGTTGACGTTAACGCGGCCCGCGAACCAACCCGAGTCTGACACCCGTGCCCTAAATAGTCCGTTTTTATAGATCTAAAGCACAGGTGTCAAAGTGGTGGCCCGGGGGCCGAATCTGGCCCGCCGCATCATTTTGTGTGGCCCGGGAAAGTAAATCATGAGTGCCGACTTTCTGTTTTAGGATGAAATTAAAATGAAGAGTATAGATGTATATTATATTTCCTGATTTTCCCGCTTTTAAATCAATAATTGTAATTTTTTAATCCATTTTTTCTGTGTTTTTAGCTCAAAAATCATTTTGCAAAATCTAAAAATATATTTTAAAAAAGCTAAAATAAACATTGTTTTAGCTCTATAAAAAACGGAATATTCAGGGCTTTTAATCCAGTTTTTTTAATCCATTTATTAAAAAAAATCTAAATATTATATCTAAAATGGTCCGGACCACATGAAATCGAGTTGACGTTAACGCGGCCCGCGAACCAACCCGAGTCTGACACTGTTGTCACACAATGCTCTAAACATTTGCCGATACATTTTAATCGCCGATTATACTCATCAAGACGTAAATGGCAGACTTAATAACTCTCCGGAGGAAATCCTAACAAATTACAACGTAGCTCCCAGCAAAAACGAGTGTAACGCCACTGCGCTAAAGCATACACAAGTGGGCCAACCCCGATAGATATTTGTTTTAATCTCGCCATAATTACACGATCCGCATTTACCCGACGGCTCAGAGGTTGACATAAATTCACAAAATTCTCTCCTCACTTTTCTTTTCAAAACTAAACTCCGCCCCCTCCAAGTAAAAAGCTGCCCTATCTTGACCATTCCCCCCCATGTACCGACCCTAAAACCCATCAGACATCTCGGAGTAGACATGTTATACCACATGAATCTCAAGAAGAGGATGTTCCCTGCCGCACAACAATGGCGTCAGCCCATTAATAGTTTACTTTGACCTTTTGAGGATGTTGCTGAAAAGCAAAGCCTGTTGGGATAATGGACTCCGTTGAGAAGGGTCCTGCAGATAACGCATCCTGTCCGTCAAGGGAATGAATTCATAGTGACGCGAGTACAAAATATTGCATTTGGGTCTCGGGTCCACCTCAAAAGATGCTGTCAAGGAAACAGCAGGCATTAGATAGATATTCATCTTAACGCCATGCTGTCACTCAAAATCAGTCTTGGGCTAAAAGGGCCGCTGTGCCATCGCATTTCAATCTGTCTCGGCCACTAAACAAGTTAAGAACCTAACTCTGTCCCCAAATAAAGTATTTTTTGGTAACAAAAAAGGGGGGGGCACACTATTTTAAACGCAGTAAAGCGATAAATGTTTTTCAAGCACCCGCTACAAAACATTCGGGTTGGCGGGATCGGTTATGCAAAAAAAAATGAGTCATTAGAACAAAGCTTGAATGAAGAAGATTGTGTTGCGTGGCAGCTTGAAGGCTTTGGATTGTGAGTGTGCAAATTACGTATCCCGTTGATAGCACTTGGTGTGAATATATTGGAATTATATCTGTTCACGCGCCAAGACGCAGTAGTGACTTCAAAAAGTTGATGAACAATGTGGGTCTAAATTTCAGTAAAGCAAATGTTAGTATTTTCTAATAAATGCTCCTACCTCAGAAACTTTCACATCTGCATTTGCACCCTTTTAATTGTGTTTAAGGGTTCTTTGGTTAGCATTGATGAAAGCAGTTCAAAAAAAATAGCACCGTTTTTGATAAGCTTTCGCCAAATTGTAAATATCAGCTGCTAAATGCACAGGAGAATGCATAAATTGTTCAAATAAAGGTAAGACTATTTATTTTTATGCTAACGTGCCTTAACTACTGGATGTTTTATGATCTTGACTTTTCACCAATATTATTATTATTATTATAATTATTATATTATCGTTATTATTATATTATCGTTATCATTATATTATCGTTATCATTATAACTATTATTATTGTTATTATTATTATTATCATTATTATTATCATTATTATTATCATTATTATTATCATTATCTTTATTATCATTATCTGTATCATCATTATCATTATCATCATTATCATTATTATCATCATTATAATCATTATCATCATTATCATCATCATTATCATCATTATCATCATTATCATCATTATCATCATTATCATCATTATCATCATTATCATCATTATCATCATTATCATCATTATCATCATTATCATCATTATCATCATTATCATCATTATCATCATTATCATTATCATCCTCATCCTCATCATTATTATTATCATCATTATCATTTTCATCATCATTGTTATTATCATCATTATTATTATCATCATTATCATCATTATTATCATCATTATTATTATCATCATTTTCATAATTATCATTATCATAATTATCATTATCATCATTATCATTATTATCATTATCATCATTATTATCATTATCATCATTATTATCATCATCATTATTATCATCATTATTATTATTATCATCATTATTATTATCATCATTATCATTATTATCATCATTATCATTATTATCATCATTATCATCATTATTATATTTATCATTATTATTAATTTAATTTCAAATATTTTTAAACTTTTAAAAAGCAATATATACCCCCAAAACTAACAAATTTTGGATATCCAAACCAACTATCCAACTAATAAATAAACCCTCACCTCAGAAACCTTCACTTCAGCATTTTCCTCCGAAGCGTATAATTTTACCCTCATCCTAAAATGTCTTTTTTTCCCCAACCAGGGTGTTTTAACTTGTTTTACACTGTTAATTAACAGTTTAATTATTCAAACATACCCTTTACAATAGTTTCCTTTCCCACCTAAAAGCTTGCCCGCCTCACCTGCTTCTGAATCTTGAGCTTTCTCCAGTAGGAACTCCCTGATCTTTTCCACCCACATGTAGAGGATGCTCTCCCCCGCGTGCCCCCTGCGAATCATTCAGCGGGGTGACTTATCACAGCGCCAAGGGTCACCAGACAATCACAGCGGGCTTTCTGTAGCTCGACGAAAGCCGGAGATGAGAAGCCAGGCACTCACAAGTAGAGATCTTCCAGGCTGTTGGCCAATCGAACCCTCTCGGAGCCCCGCAGCCACGCCGCGCTAAGAAAAGGAGCCCAGAACAAACACGTTGCTATCGAGTGGGGGCCCAACGAGTGGCTTGTTGTCCAATAAATTAGTCAGATCGGCGGTGAATTCAATTTGAAAGGCAAATGGACTGACTTGATCTGGTAGATTGGCGGGGCTGCGCTAGGATAATCAGGCGGGAGAATTATCTGTAGTGGAAAAGAGGAGGGGAGTCATTAACCAGATTGCAGAAAAAAGGCCTATTTGTTTTGCTGTTTTTTTATGTGCACCTGCAAACACGCCGTCAGTTTAGCATCCTGCGCGTCGTTTGATATTTTGATGCAAAATATTCTGGACGCCTCGTCGATGACACACCATTCGTCACCGTAGATGGACGACAGAGCCTCCACCTCCTCCATCTGAATTAAATGACCAAGACATTTCAATTGCATCATAATATTTACTTCTGGGAGACAAAGACATCAAGGGTCATAAATGATGCTTCATTTGAATGACGTTTGTTTGACTTTCATTGCTGTGTGGCTAACTCTTGTGACCATAAACAATCAGTTTTGTTTTTTTTCCTACACCTCACTTATGGTCTAACCAGGTTTCTCTTGAAATATTTTTTTCCACAGAATTCAATTTTGTTTCTTGTGTGTAAACAATTATTTTCATCAGATTATACATATATATTTTAAAACTCCAGAGTTAGTCTGTTTTTCTAGGTCTACATCAAGTGTTTCATTATGTTCAACTTAAAGAAGGTATATAACTTCGAATCGTATGGATCACACTGTTTTATATATATATATATATATATATATATATATATATATATATATATATTTTTTTTTTTTTTTTAAACAAATTTGCAACCACAAAATGCAAACACCAAACCCAAAACTCATATTCCCTACAGAATAGTAAGTTTTTTTTCTAATGTTTTAATATCAAGGATCTTTTTTATTTTTTAAATAAAAGGTGGTGATCCTACTTCGCGGTTTTTCGATTATCACGGCCATGTCTGGTATACATTATCCGCGAAATTCGATGGAATACTGTATTGCAATCAACTCTGTGCTTGCTGCACAATATTGTTTATTGATTCATCGTTTTTTTGAGTTTGGGTGATTCAAAAGTGCCAAAGATTTTTGCAAACCCAAACTTAAAACAGATCCGACACAATTTCCATACCATCATAACCTCTGCCTACCCTGCAGCAGGCATAAAACATTTCAACGCTATAAAACGTAACAAAAACAGGTAAATAGAAGAAACTTCACTAGGTGAGTGAAACCTTCCACTTACTTGTGATTGCAGATCGTCTCCTTCATTTTCTGTATTAATCGTTTCAGCCATCAAAACATCGCAGATTCAGTTTTTGAAATAATTGTTATAATGTGAATTAATACAGATTGCTTTTGGATGCACGTGAAAACAAGGACCCTTGCTTGGACTTCCTGGAAGAAACAGCTGTTAATCACCGTATATTGCTTCTTGTTTCCGCTTTGCTGCTTCAAAATAAAAAAGCAAATATCATTACGGAGTTTACAGAGGAGTAAAAACAACAAACGACAATAAAATGTGTCATCTATGATATTCTCCTTAGAGTACGAAATGTTTTAATTCCGACATTTTTACCTTTAGCACTGACTATGACGAATTCATGTTTTATTTTGAAAAGCAAATCTGAATCACCCCGGCTCTGATCCCAATGTAAGAAATCCTGCTAAAACTGTCACTTTTATTTTATCCCGCACACTTTTAGTAGTAGTTTAACACCTGAAAGTGTTGACACACTTTTGCCAACCCTCCATGGTTAAATTAGCTTGGACGTCTATCGCCGTCAATGGCAGCCTACTTGTTTAAATAACTACTATACAAACGAGTCACTAATTGTCACCCATTTTCTCAAGAATGTCATCTAATCTATTCAAGAGTTGCAATCAAGATAGTTACATTTGGATAAAAACACGTTTGAATTGCCTGTGGCCATTTTTCCAACATCTTTAATTATTGCTCTAAATATTCAATCTAGATACAAATCCTTCAAAATCAAATTAATAGCCGCAAAGTGCCATTTCCAAGGGCGTAATCACATGCAAATTGAAAGCGGACAAATGCGCTTTGTTGCCATCGGCAGAAGAATTTTTTGTTTTTCTTTTTGTTAAAATTTTGATTCTCTTAAAGCAAGCGTATTCATATGAATTTACTTTTGTGATAAATTGATCTAAAATTTTCCCCAATTTTGATACCTGAGGGCAATAAAAACTACCTTTGATCCTGAAAAAAATTATGTGATTTCGATCGAGAAATTAAAACATTTTTTAGAGAAATAAAAATCTCAAATGGCAGACCAAATTTAGCACTAGAAAATACACTGTTTGTACTATGAATAATGGAGAAGACTGTTCACATCAATCCAGATCAAAAGTGATTTCAAACCAGACGAGTTTGAAAATAATGTAGTCATCTAAAATGGCACACCAAATTTAGCACTAAAAAATACACTGTACAATGAATAATGGAGAAGACTGTTCACATCAATCCAGATCCAGATCAAAAGTGATTTCAAACCAGACGAGTTTGAAAATATGTTATGTAGTCATCTAAAATGGCACACCAAATTTAGCAATAAAAAATACACTTTACTATGAATAATGGAGAAGACTGTTCACATCAATCCGGATCAAAAGTGATTTCAAACCAGACGAGTTTGAAAATAATATAGTCATCTCAAAAAGCACACCAAATTTAGCACTAGAAAATACACTGTTTGTACTATGAATAATGGAGAAGACTGTTCACATCAATCCAGATCAAAACTGATTTCAAACCAGACGAGTTTGAAAATAATGTAGTCATCTCAAATGGCACACCAAATTTAGCACACACAAAAAATTGTACTATTAATAATGGAGAAGATTGTTCACATCAATCCAGATCAAAACTGATTTCAAACCAGACGAGTTTGAAAATAATCTAGTCATCTCAAATAGCACACCAAATTTAGCACAAACAAAAAATTGTACTATAAATAATGGAGAAGATTGTTCACATCAATCCAGATCAAAACTGATTTCAAACTAGACGAGTTTGAAAATAATGTAGTCATTTCAAATGGCACACCAAATTTAGCACTAAAAAATATACTCTTTGTACTACGAATAATGGAGAAGACTGTTCACATCAATCCAGATCAAAACTGATTTCAAGCCAGACGAGTTTGAAAATAATGTAGTAATTATTTTTGCAGGGTTTCAAACAATGTTTTGCATTTCAAATCAAGATTTCAGACCTTGGTTAGCATTATACATGACACTAAACATTTTTTTAGAGGATCTATTTTGGGGTTTGATGCAAATTATTTGTTTTGAGATAAGAGTTCCAGTTTTAAATTCCGCTGTCAGGTCTGATTTAGCTAAAAATCCACGTTTCAAGGTTTAGTTTTGAATTATGGATTAAACACTGGATTCAGGTTTCAAACTATGCTTGTGCTTTTAAATTGCCTTTCGAACCCACGTTAGAGTTTCAAACAACTGATAGAATTTTCCAACAGGGTTTCAAGACAAGTTGAGGGTTTCTTCCCGAATATAAGACGATAGACGTCAAATGTTTATTCTTTCTTTCCATCGGGAGCACAAGGCAATAAAAAGCCAAGCCATCCCCCTTCAGTTCTTCACAGAGTATTAAACACCACAGGGAGTTGGAAGAAGCATCTGCGTTTCCTCATTCTCTTTTATTCAACTTTGATTTAACCCTGTGAAGCTAAGCAGCAAGAGGCCGCCCCACACGGCTTGCGTAGACTACTCGGCAGAACTCCGCCGTACTGTGCCGCCGAGCCGCGGTGGTGTCAAGAACAGATCTGAAACCGTCAAAAAAAGAGAACGGTCTAAAGAAAGGCAGCCAGTATTCCAAAGATGAAAATGAGATTTACATCCAGTTGTGAATTTTGGGAATTGTTTATAATGGCACGGTGTTAAAGTGGTTAGCATGTGCGTCTTGCAGTTGTGAGATCGAGGGTTCAATCCCCAGTTCCTCTTTAAAGTTTGGATGTTGTCCCTGGGCCTGAGTGGGTTTTCTTTGGGTTGCCTGTCTTCTAGGGGCCTGCGATTGGATGGTGTTCCAAGCCTGGTGCCCGTAGTTAGCTGGGTTAGGCTCCAGCACCCCCGCGACCCTTGTCAGTATAAGCGATTTGAAAATTAATTAAAACAAATAAAAAGTGTTTTTTGTTGGGTTTTTTTTTGTTATTTTATTTAACCCTTTGTTATTTAAAGTAAAAATAAAAGAGTTACTGGTTTTTCTTTTTAATAAAAAATAACAACAAAAAATTGAAGAAGAAATAAAGAAATATGTAATGGTGCCCTCTTTTTATGAAAAATGTGATTACATTGAAAAATTAGAAATATGAGTATTCTCTATTTGGAGGGCTCAGAAAATGGATTTAGAGAAATCTTAATGTCTGTAAATGAAGTTTAGGGTTTCAAATTAGGATTTGAGTTTCAAACAAGGAAATAGTTTGAGATATCTGATCCTATTTTTAATTATTGCTGTAAATTATTTGGAACATCATCATCCATCTCTTGTCATTATTTGAAATGAGAAGACAAAACTAAACTTGAATTTTGGCAGGCAAGATGCCGACATGCCAAGAATGGCCGTTTCCCAATTCCTGCTTATTTGAACAGCAAAACGAGGTCCAACGCCAATATTTAGCTGATTGGAATTCAAACCATCGCTGTCAACAGCATTTCTTAATTTATGTCAACTCAATATTTTGTCACACAGAATGTCCCATTTTCCCCAAAACCATTTTCTATTCATCTACTTGAGTCGATTTCCCGTAAAGCCGCCCGTTTCCACCCAAAAATCTGAGACCAAGTCAAAGCGTTTTCGCCAATTTTCCGACTTTTAAACAACCTGGAATTGAAACCCAAGTTTCAAACCTCCGCTTAATATTTGTCTCATGTGTGGTGACATTACGGCGATCTCAAGGCACCTCACGAGAACTCACTTCAACTAATTGTGGGGCTTCGCCGCCTACATTTGCGAGCGGGAAAGAGCCATTAATGCCATGGACGGACACTTGATGAAGCGCTCTCTCAAAGTGGTTCAATAAAGCATCGATTGTTCCATTTCCACGCGTTCGATGCAAACGTGAACGTAATGAAAATGTACACGCGGCAGCGGCGGCAGGCCTTCTCGTTGATAGTTTTCTCCGCTGTTTGCCGGCGGCGGCATTTAGCGGCCTGCGAAGCGTCCATTGATTAGTGTAATGATTCCGTAAGCCCTGAGACAATTGGGACGACTCAATCAAGTGTGACGAGATCAGGCGGCGTGCGCCGAAAGACGGCGGCTTTTGCTCGTTTCCTGCGAGGAACGCCGTGGCGGACGACGGAAAGACACAAGCTAGCAAGTTAACTGTGGCACTGTGTCACGCAAAATTGTATTATTAAAAAAAAGAGTAAATAAATACATGTACAGTGATACCTCGACATACGAGTGCCCCGACATACGAGCAATTACAGATACGAGTAAAATTTTGGGCAAATATTTATCTTGAGATACGAGACAAATTTTGATATACGAGCAGACAGTGGACGCGAGAGGCTGCTCATAAGAACATCATGGCCACTGTCTCAGTTTTTTATAGATCTAAAACAATGTTTATTTTAGCTTTTTTTATATATATTTTTAGATTTTACAAAATTATTTTTGAACTAAAAACACAGAAAAAAATATTAAAAAATACAATTATTGATTTAAAAGGGGGAAAAATCAGGAATTTTAATATACATCTATACTCTTCAGAAAGTCGGCACTCATGGTTTACTTTCCCGGGCCACACAAAATGATGCGGCGGGCCAGATTTGGCCCCCAGGCCGCCACTTTGACACGTGCTTTATAAGATGGTGTACTTGGTGTTTACAATTTTTTTTAGATATTGACAGCAACGGGGTTGCAAATCTGGACAAATTTGAGCTTTTTCTAAGTACAGTGGTACCTCGACATACGAGTGGCCCGATATACAAGCAATTTGAGATACGAGTAAAATTTCGGGCAAATATTTATCTTGAGATACGAGACAAACTTTGATATACGAACAGACAGCGGACGCGAGATGCTGCTCATATGAACATTATGGCCACTGTCTCTCTCCCCGCAACTCCTTCGTGTAATGTCTCTACGAGCACTGGGCGGAGCGTTGCATTTTTTCCGTGTTTTTATTTCCCGTTCGTAAGTGCGAATGGCGGAGCTTGTTCGCTAATACGAGAGGAGTATATACTACTACTCGTTGGCAAGTGGTTGTGCGTTATCCTATTGTGAGGACATTTATGTGCATCATTTTGGGAATATTTTGAAGGGAAGACAAAAGCAAACAACGCTCGATAGGTTGATAGATTTCTAGTACTTGTATTACATTTAGGATTATAATTTTCATTTTTTTACAATGAGTAGGAGTAAAACTATTATTCTTATTATTGATAGATGTGAGGAAAGCTTTATTATTAGCTTATATTTGTATCCATGTTAAATAAAATAATTAAATCAATTAAATCATATAATTTTAATTATATTTTTACTATAAGAAGGAGTAAAATTATAGACCTTATTATTGATAGACATAATTAAAGCTTTGTGATTAGCTGGCATCTAAAAATAAAATTACAGTGATATTCTTCCCAAAAATGATTTCATATTTTTCGTCTTAGGTTGGAAAATTATAACGATTCATTTTTCTCACCATCCGTAATTTTACTGAATAGTGTAAAACATGAATACTAACAAAGTGCAGTTATTTTTATTGAATTTTTAATTAGATGGTCGATTGCAAAGTATAAAGTAACATTAGTCAATAGCATTATTATTAGCATTTATCATATGCAGGAGTATTATAGTGTTTTTTTTAGAATTTGAATTAATTTTAACAATATAATATACTACATGTATCAAAGTTTTTCGGGATGACCAATCACATCATTAGAACCATTGAAATTCATTTAAAATCACAACTACTCTTGACGATAAGCCATTCAAAACATGACTTAATAAATGCCAACTAGTATATCTGCTATCTAACTGCGTACATCTAAATTTCAGTCAATACTTTAATCAATTCGTCCTAACGAGTTAGACATTGCCTCACATTTTGTGTCCTTTGTCTTTTACCGACCTGCTGTTATTGCATGAATACTTCAACGTTTTCATCAAAGATTCAGGAGCTCTTTGCTCTATTTTATATTCCTCCATTTATGCCTTTCTACTGGGATCATGCGGGAAGCAAAGTGAGAACATCAAAGTGTGTGTGTAGTACATACAGATGTCCTGTCGCTGTCAAAACAGGAGGGATAGCGCTGATTTTTTTCCCTTTTCCGTCCTCCCCGGAGTGCTGCAGATTTTTGGACTTTCACTCCTACTGGGTGGCTCTCCACCACGGTGGTCTGTACTGGTGCTCCAGACAATTGTTGTCTGCGACCTTCCTGGCCTTTTGATGAGGAAAAATAGCCACTAGAAGCAGAAAAGTGGACAATCGGTCTGTCGAAAGTACAACTAGAGTAATAAGTCACTTTGCTAGAAGTTCAAATCACCTTGGTGATGAAAAATGAGTACAGTAATTCTTCGAATATCACGGATCATGTAGACTAGACATGGCGACATGGCCGCAACAATTGAAAAACCGCAAAGTAGGATCACCTTTATGATTACTACCATACTATACATGTTTTCGCGCCAATACAGAAATACAAGTATAATAATAATAATAATAATTGGACATAGGCCCTGTCGTCATCATCAACAACAAAAGCCTAATTGTCATCACACCCAGAAACTGCGTATGACAAAATTGGTAGTGCTTCTCCATAAGGTGCGTTTTCTCGGCAAAAGACCCAAATAAGTGATAATTTCGGACTCGTAATTTGGCATTCTGCCGTTATGGATACATCGGATCACCCCCCGAGCGGATCACTTACTTCTCACTGTCTTTCACTTGCCTTCAGTCAGCCAGTAGGAGGCAGATCACCGCCCAAACGTCTTTTCATATTACCTCACCCCGAAGTTATTACACAGAAGGGATTGTGTGTTGTGTTACCGCAAGTTTAGAGTCCTGATGGATGTAGGGAAAAACTGTCCTTAAGCCTATTTGTCCGTACTTTGTGGGACTGTATTTCCCTAACTATAAGTTGCCCGTATACTCAGATGTAACTTAGTATGTGTTTAGACTAATAAAACTGGTTATTTGGAATGAGATCGACACTTTGGTAATACGTTGTGGTTGTTTTTTGAGCTGTAGTTATCTGAAGAACTTTTCATATTCGTGGATATATTTGGCCTGTTCTCCATTTTAATATGACAAATAACAAATTCCCACCAACAGTGCAATTTAAAAAAATTGAGGGTTCATTTGTGACTTATACTCAGGTGTGAGTTAGTTGGAAAAAAATGGTAAATGTATTATTAGCTGTATTTAATTTACAATTATTCATCCATTCATTTTCCAAACCACTTATCCTCACAAGCGTGGTGGGGGGTACTGGAGCCTATCCCAGCTGACTATACACACCAGGCGGAGAACACACTGAATTGATTGCCGAGCACAAGGAGACGGACAACCACAAATCATAGTTACGTGCAATTTTGAGTGTCCAACCAGGCTAGCATGCATGTTTTGGGGATTTGGGAGGAAACCAGAGTACCAAGACGAAACCCACACAAGCCCAGGGCAAATATGCAAACTCTACACAGTGAGGAGGACCGACCTGGGATCAAACCGCAAACCCTAAGATTGTGAGTCCAACCTGCTAACCACTCGGCTAGCGGTCCTAACTTACAGTTACATGCAGGAAAAGCGTGTGGGGTTGTTTGGTCGCCGGTCTTTTGGTCGCCGGACTTTTGGTCGCGGGCTTTTGGTCGCCCGGACCCAAACAACGGGCGACCAAAAGACCGGCGACAAAACAAGGTAAAACAACACGGTCTACGCATCAATAAAAGCCAACAATGGCCATGAGCAGTTTCACTGAGCCGACGTGAGTGTATAAGACTAAATGGACAGAGGAGGATGCCGGTTTTCAGAATCCTCTTGAACGAAGGCGAGTTGGGAGTGATTTTCCTTGCAAGTTGTAGCCAGTGTATGTTTAAAGATGTCTCCCTGTTTGATTAAAGTATATTAATAATAAACCTATCATTTACATTAACATACCTTAGGCGGCCATCGCCAAGGCGAATGATTGCTGCCATCTCTCCCAATCAGAATAGAGTGGTCACCCTTCGCTGTCAACGGCTGCCAATGTCCATATAATATATATATATATATATATATATATATATATATATATATATATATATATATATATATATATATATATATATATATATATATATATTCCCTTCTGCTATATTTGCCCTTCTACTTGATTGTCCATCATGAAGATCGTTCCCAAAGATAACGACATCTTCAGCCTAAGTGCTCAGACGACAGCGTCCATTAATCCAAAAATCTAGTCCTAAAAGAAGCCCAAGGTGACAAGAAAAGTAGACTTTGATGTTTTGATGCTTTCACGTTTTCTTCAATGGAACCTTCGTCGCCGGTAATCAATATTCAGGCGTGACCTTCCAGTCGCAACTTCTTTTTTTTCTATTCTATATAGACTTAAGATCCTGCAAGCGTGCATTGTCACATCTAAAGCAAACACGTATAGCACAAATCACTTCACATTTGGCCGCCAACCCACAAATCCCCCCCTTGCCATTTTCTCTGACATTTGTCAGAGGGAAAAAGTCAATGACCGACTTGTTTATACTCTGTTATTACCACCTTTGGATGTCTAAATAGTTTTCTTTTCCTTGTCAGAGCTGGCTGACAGCTGAAAGGATTTCAATAGTTGCACAGTTGAATGGCCACAAGTGCAAAATTAGCGTTGCAAGTTGGGCTGTTCAGACAACGTTGGCCTTTAAAGACAATATTCATTAATTCATTCTCAGAACCGCTCATCCTTATCGAGGTGGATGGGACGCCGAGCCGATACCAGCTGACTTTGGGCAAAAGGCAGACTGGACTCTAAATATGGTCACATGTCTGTTTTTTATACTGAAATTCAAACCGAGTACCTCAAGAAACCAAAATGGAAGTACTTTTCAGTGCACAATACTGATAAATAGCTAGTGTTCCATTCTCAACTGTGTCCAAAATGGGGGGGGGGGCAAAGACAACAAACATGACCTAATCAAGACTTATCTTTTACCGGACTAAACCACTTTAATCACTTTTTATAGCTAACTATTTATGTGACCACTTATCTATGTTGACTGTGACTTATTTATTCCGTTCTCATCTCATTTTCTGAACCATTCATCCTCATTAGGGTCGCGGGGGGTGCTGGAACCTATCCCAGCTAATTACGGGCACCAGGTGGGGGACACTGAATCGGTGGCCAGCCAATCGCAGGGCACGAGGAGACAGACAGCCATTCACACTCACACTTAAACCTAGGGGCAATTTGAGTGTGCTAAATTAGCCTAGCATGCATGTTCTTGTAATGTGGGAGGAAACCGGAGTACCCGGAGAAAACCCACGCTGGCCCGGGGGAAACATGCAAACTCCACACAGGTGGACCGACCTGGATTTGAACCCAGGACCCCAGAGCTGTTAGGCCGACATACTAACCACTCATGCGCCGGGCCGCCTAACTACTTTTTGTACCTACTTATTTATGTGAGCACTTATTCGTGTTGACTACTTATCTATGTTGACTATGACTTATTTATTATGTTGACTATATATTGATTATTTATTTATTATTATTATTTATTGATTATTTATTATTATTATTATTTATTGATTATTTATTATTATTATTTATTGATTATTTATTTTGTATTATTATTTATTAATTATTTATCTGTTTGTCTGTTGTTTTGTATCTGTATTTATTATTGTATTTCTGTATTTATTTATTGATTATTTATATTTCTGTTTGTGCTGTGTTGACTACTTTTGTATTTGTTATTTATTGATTATTTATATTTCTGTTTGTTTTAGTGTTGACTACTTCTGTAGTTGTATTTTATTGATTATTTATATTTCTGTTTGTTTGTTGTTGTTGGGCTGACTACTTCTGTATTTGTCATTTATTGATTATTTATATTTCTGTTTGTTGTTATGTTGACGACTTCTGTATTTGTCATTTATTGATTATTTATATTTCTGTTTGTTTGTTCTTGTTGTGCTGACGACTTCTGTATTTGTTATTTATTGATTATTTATATTTCTGTTTGTTGTTGTGTTGACTACTTCTGTATTTGTCATTTATTGATTATTTATACTTCGGTTTCTTTGTTGTTGTCGTATGTGCACTTCAGAGTGACGCTTTAAATCTCATTATACTCGTATAATGACAATAAAAGCATTCAATTCAATGCCTGAAAATTGAAAAGTAAGTTTTGGGAGTGTATGCTTATTCATTTTTGCTCCACTTATTTCTATGTTTACTCGTGAGGGACATAATTCCGGATATTTTACGCCTTGGGCGGACATTACTTCTCCAGGGTGGACGGCAGCCACGAGGGCAATCATAACAAAGATAGAAGAAATGGGCCTCGTGCTGGGCCACGTCTCTGATGCCCTGCAGGCGGCAAGCAAATAGTCACAAACAAGCAATTAGCACTCATTAGATGGACGCTGTGCCACGGTTGTGGCAAGAATGCCACTCAAACGCCGACCCACTTTATTTGGGTTCTGTTTTTCTCACGAGTTGTCCTAATTGAGTTTGGAGAAAACTTTTAAGATTGACGTCCATAACAAACAACGAGGTTCAGAAACGAAGCTTTAAAAAGCAATAAGGGTGAGTAGCACTCAAACTTCCGACAAGGTCAAATTTGTACCTGGAGGCGCTCATGAATAATCATCAACTTTAAAAGAAATGATCGCTCACAAGGTGAGAAGGAAAATAAAAAATAAATAAAAGCTGTTTTGTTTATCTTCAAAGTTTTTCATGAAGAACTTTTATAGCATAAGCCTGCCAATAAAGCAGCTGAGGGGGCGCTTGACTGAGCGAAGGCTTTGTCAACACGTGTGGGAGGGGCTTATTTGTTTTGGATCATACTCAAGGAAGAAAATTTGACAGCGGTCAAAAACGGATATTGGCCCCAAAAATATATATGAATTTTAAAATGACAGACAAGACAAAGTTAAAGTGGCAAATGATTCAGGACAGGGTTTAAGCTATATATTCAGGTTTTGAAACTAAGTAAAGCCTCCAATTGAAGGTGGAAATTAGATTAGATTAGATTAGATTAGGTAATTTTATTCATCGGTATTCGGGAAATTTCATTGTCACAGTAGCAAGAGGGTGAGAATACAGACACAGAAAAAGACATTTTAGACATAAATAACTAGGTAATAAATAAGTTAATAAATAATTAAATTAATTAATTAACTAATTGATAAAAAATAAATAAACAAATGAATAAATGGATAAATAAATAAACACATAAATAAATAGATACATGATAAATAAATACATAAATTAAATAAATAAATAGGCGTGTTGCTGTAACATACATATATATAAATATACATATCCATACACATGTATGGATATGTATATTCATATATGTGTATGTATATCTATATTTATATACGTATATATTTATATATATATGTATATATGTATGTGTATATATATATGTATATTTATATAAATATGTATGTATATGTATATTTATTTATATATATATGTATGTAATATATATATATATATATATATATATATATAAATAAATATACATATACATACATACACATAGATGTACATGTATACAGTACAAAGACAGTTTTAAGATGGTGTTGGGCTTTCAAAATGAGGATTGTAGGAAAGAGAATAGGGTTTCAAAGCAGAACTATGCACAGAATTAGTGTTTCAAATTCAAGTTTGGAACAAAGGCAAGCGTCAGTGTTTCAAATGTAGCTTTTATAGATAGGATTGAGTTTTAACACTGTCACCTCAGGGGGTACTTTACTGAATTTTATAGATTGGACTTCACTGAGCCACAACTTAAAGTGCTTTTTCTGTACAATAACGCCCAAAAAAGGGTAAAAACTGAGTTTTAATCCCATTTCACTGTTGGCCAGGAACCTGGAATCAGGAAGTGAGGCAAAGACAGGCTTTTTTCGCAGCTATTCGTTTTGTTTCATTGCGTTTTAGTTGTTGATAGTTCACTGAGATAAGCTGCCTCTATTTCCGTGTGACCAAACGGTGAGCTGAGGGGATTGAGAGACTGACATGACAATATTTTTTAACAATATTGGCACATTGGAGGTCACCAAAACTGCAGCAGCAAAAAAAATCTAATTTTTAAATCTATTTCAAGAGGATAATTATTTGTTTTTCAATCACTAATCTTCCTTTTATGGTTGAGTGGAGAGGCAGAAAAGTATTCTTCTTGCTTCCTCCTCTGAGCCACTTTCAATTTTGTATTCCGACTCATCACACGATAAAGTCAACGAGTCTCGATCATCGTTTTCCATTGAGTCGCACGCCCTATGCTACAATCCATGCCTTTGATTGTTTTCAACTATGTCGATAAAAAGTCAACACGAATAAGTGCTCACATAAGTGCTCACATAATAAATAAGTAGTAGTCAACATAATAAATAAGTCATCGTCAACATAGATAAAAAGTCAACACAAATAAGTGCTCACATAAATAAGTAGGTACAAAAAGTAGATTAGACACAATTTAAATAGTTATGAATCAGTTTGAGTCTTGATAATTTATTTTGGAATATCCTTTGACGAGATTCTATCATTTAATTAGTGTGTTGCGACACAGGACATGAAAAGGGCTGGCGTAGAGAAGGATGATGCAAAAAAATCGGTGTGAATGTTGATTCGCTGTGGCCACTGGACGAGCTGAAAGTGTGGTAATAGTAAAAAAAATTGTGACTGTTGGACTTTCAAGTAGGGTTCAAACAAATTATGAATTCAATATAGGTTTTCAGGCTAGAGTTTCACCCTGACTTAAAATCTCATTATCCCTGCTGTTTGATTTTGGAAATTTTGGAGTTTCTATGCGTTTCCAGCCATGTTACCGCATTCTAACAGCAACATTCAAAAGATTCTGAATGCGTCTCGATAAAAAGTCGATAAAAGATCTGACTATCTCTCCCTTGAAAGGTAAAATTATTGCATTGAGTTTTCATTTGGAGCACCTTTGGATTGTTCAGGCGTACCTAATAGTACTACACCCTGACACGACTATACATCTGACAGCATTCATTTTGAGCAGATTGGTCACCATCTGCTGTCTCTACACTACCATTCATGCGTCACGGGGTTTGGTGTAGAGGAAGAAAAAAAATTGTCTGCTCATTAGAAGCTGAATAGCTGCCAAATCTTCCAGTAGAAGAACAGACCAGACCGCAGATTTGTGGTTTGGACACCTTGGCTCAGACCTCTCCGGCTCAGCTGTGCACACTTATTTTTTATCCGAGCAAGTTGTGCGCATGCATTAAAGGCACGGCTAGTCTCACCACAACAGGCTTGCAGGGGGACCAGATTGTACTTGAAGATGAGGTTAAACGAGAAGGAAACCGTCTGTCAGTTTCGGACTAAAAAGTGCTGCTTTGGAACCTGCCATTTGACCACGGCAGCTAATAAATTGATTTTTCAGGACTATGAGCTCTGTGTTTTGATGTCAATATACCATAATCCAATGTGGATCCCTACGGATTATCTAGTCCAGTGGGGTTTATATGGGAATGAAAGTTTTTTGTAAAATTTGGGCATGGCTTTTAGTTGGGTTAGTCTACAGCCATAAAAAAGGATTAGCATACCTGTCAACCTCGGCCAATTGCTCCCCTTATTATTAATTGCAATTACCCTTATTAAGTGATAATAACAAATGCTACGTGGCATATATTTACTCACATAGGGCGCACTAAAAAGTCTAAAAATGTTCCCCAAAATGGACGGGGCGCCCAATCAGTCGGTGCGCCTTTTGTATGCACTAAATTCAAGACTGTAGATGTCGCTGTAAGACGCTGACAGCTAGACTGTCTGGGTACATTGCTTGCTGACACGCTGTGTGCGCATGCGAATATCATACTTGAAGCATGACAATATTAGCAGTCGACGATGACGTTTTCATCTGCTACCAGTGAAGGAGACGATCCGGATTAGAGCCGAAAGGGGTATAAAACGAGATAAAACGAGATCGCTTTTACAAATGAACTATAAAAAAATGTAGAAAAGTTGTTATATGGTATACAGAATTTGAAGTGATGAAAAAAACGAATAAAATATGGGAAAAACGTATAAATTGACAAGTATGGATTATAGTACAGTAATTCTTTGGTGCATTTTTAAAAATCTGTTTTACTTGTAAGGCATGCATTTTTATTTTCTCTTTGACATTTAGGCTAATTGGTACCTGATTGGGTCTAAAAACAAAGAATTACTTTTTACATGATGTAGTTTCTGAGAAAAATGACGTCCATATCATAAGTGGATGCCAGGCCCTTGTAGTTTAAAATGTAACATTGTAGTCTTTGACAACCAAAAATGTGATGTCCACACATGTGGACGCTAGGTCATATCTTAGGTTAGATTAGAGCTGTATTTCATCCCGTATTCTGGAAATTTCTTGGTTGCAGTGGCAAAACAGACACAAGACACAGAAGACATTGTAGACCTAAGTAAAAAAAACTGGAGCCACACACAGGAAGTCCACAAGGTGGGGACCTTCTGCTGAGGTCACCGCATTGGAAGTTAAACTGAATTGAGTGAGAGATGGATACATTGTTGGTGGAAATGGAGACGTTATTGTAATCAGTGTACATGCTGGGAGTGTGGGGGTGCACATTGCAATAACAATGTGCAATATCTTAGATTGTGCAATATTTTACAATTTACCTTAACAGGATGTGACTCTTTATGTTCTTGTACTGGAAAAACGCACTTTGTGGAGTAGCACCACCAATTTCGTTATACGCAGCTGTGTATGATGACAATAAAGGCTTTTGATTTGATTGATTTTTGATTTCTTCTGAAAAATTTGGAGCTATTGAGTAGTAAACCATTTGAGGAGAGCCAATAATTGATGTCTTGTAAGCTGAGCCGAATGTGGAAGGAAGGAAGTTGGTGTGGAGGAAATGAAGAACTGGGCGCCATCCACGTAGCAATGAAGGTTATGTTCATGGTAGATGGATTAAAGGGGGAGGAAGTGTCTGATAAAGAGAAGGGGAGCGATAGAGATTGGTGGGATCTCAAGTTAATGAGTTTTTCGCGGCCAAACAAATACGTAGGAGGAGAAGCAAGCGTGTGTTGTGTGGTTTAATAGCAATTGAAAGAAGTCGGTAGGGAAATAGTTAAGCCTTGGCCTTGTTTTACCTTGTCTGATGTTCTCTTACCATTTGGAGGTGCATTTTGGTGGGAAAATTGCTTCAGCTGGGCTGCCTACTATTACACAGCAGATCCATGTGAGTCCATTACTCGTCATTTGATCTCCGCTCCTCGACAAACACACGTGAGGAAGCCACGGCCGCCATTACGTGTCGACCCTCGGGCCGCATCCCCGTCTCGGTGTAATTACGCCAGCCGTCTGACGGGCAGGTGTGCTTTTTTTTCTGTTTGCAAAGGTGGAAAAAAAAAAGCTTTCACAGAGGAAAGCCAAAGGGTGAAATAAGGTAGTTAAGTTTTTCGACTTTGTTACTTTTGACCGTTGCTGGATTGGAAAAGATGTTTACATTTTGTCTCCAATTCGATGCTTGTCTGGTCAATGTTTAGACAGTATACAGTTCCATTGTGTGTGTTTTGTGTGTGCAGGTGCGTAGATTGAAATTGGAGCTAGAGGTGGGGAATAATAAGATCCTCTGCGACGACTGCGAGCGCTGGCAGCCGAGCACCACCAGCTGGAGCAGGTGGTCATCCAGGGGTCCGACGGCCTCCACGACGATGAGTTCCAGCACCCTCGGTCAGTGGCATGTAGAGATTTTGACTTTTGAATGGTGAGAAAATGTTATTTTGTCCTAGGAAAGCATATATGAGGTGTGGAATTTTGGGGAAAAATGTTTTTGCTCAATGGTTTGATTCTAAGACAGTTTTTAATGTGTTTATTTTTAATTTAAAAAGGTCTTGAAAGGATTTTGACGTTTGTCGGAGTTAAATCTTGAAAAAATCTTTAAGTCGGACGACTTAAAGATTTTTTCAAGATTTATTCTTTGAATATTTGGGGATTTTTTCCCTTACATATTAAAGTATTTAAACTGTTTTTGGAATATATTTAATTAAAAATGTGAATGTATTTTGGAAAAATCCCACTTTCCTCTATTGTTAAATAATTTTACCAACATGATGAAAACAAATCTGATATTTTTCACAGGTTTTCATTTAGAAAATTAGACTTTATATTCTTGTAACAATATTTCCTCTAAAAATATAACACTCACGATTGTACTTTATTTTTTCAATATTATGTATAGTTGATTTTCTCGACAAAATGTTTGACCTTTTTAACATCAAACTTGACATCTTTTGTCAACATAATCTGATTATATTCTCGTAATATTCCCCAAAATTTCTTAAAAGAGCCAATTTGGTAATCATCAAAAAATCCTATTAATATTACTGAAAATAAATGACAAATTTTCCTCAAAACAAAACATTGACTTTTTATAGGTTTATAACCTAACTAGCCTCATACTTGACTTTATCCCAGTTCATTTTTTAATGTATAAAATCCACCATTTTAGTGGAAAAACATCTGACTTCACAGTTTTTTGCCACCAAATGTGTTAATCATGCTGTTTCTCTGGTATTACGATACGAAATGTCTTCTTGTTGCGAGAAAAAAAAACAATTGCAACCACTTTCTTCAAACAAAGTCAATTTTAAAAGGAAAACCTGTTCCTCCAGAATCCGATGCAGAGCTCTCAATGAGCAGCTCCGAGACGATGGCGAGTCGATCCACCAAGGACGAGGAAGGCGGTGTCATGTTTGGCGGCGGCAGTAACAGCATTCACCCTGGTGGCGGGTCGCAGAGAGATCGCCATGGCAACGAGGATCCGTCCCAACCCAACGGGATCGTTGAGTATAGGTCAGCGGTGCGCGCCGGGTTCCCAAATGAGATGTTCATCTCTTTGACGAAAAACTCAACACTTTTCTTATGCATCGTTTTTTTTCCTTTCCCCTTTTTTGTCTCCCAAACTAAAAATGTCCTCACCCTTTTCTTGAATGTTATTTCACGCATATTTCCTCTCAGGCATTTTGCTACTACTACTACAACTACTACCACTACTACTATGTCGTCCCAAACACTGCTCCTATTTGTTGTTTTGGCCTCTCGGTTCTTTCCACTTGATGCGCTGAATAATTTAGACTAGCGGAGGCTCCAAAAGAGTGGCGCGGAAAGGAAAGGTGTCTTTGTCTTATCCCTTTAAATATTGATGGAGGCCTGGTGTAAGGCGGTAATTATTCAGCTCTGTTGACCGCTCCCTGCAGACAGCTTTTAATGAACTACTTCAGCATGTGCATATATAGAGAGTGCAGAAGTCTCAGTTACCAATGAAAGAAGTCTTTGGCTTCCATTGACAGAGCTCGGCATCTATTTCGATCTTAGTACAATAGTTGACGTGGTGAAAAATAGTGAAATGGATCATGTTTGTGTTTTATTTCAGGACCAGATTACCTGCACCAATGTTTTCAAGAAATGACTTCAGCATTTGGAGTATTCTCAGAAATTGCATCGGAATGGTAAGAAAATGGATACTGGCTACTAAAATGTGAATCATTCCTGACTTGTGACATGGACCACTTCCTCTTTTGCTCATGTGAACTTATTTTATTTTATTGCATTTATTTCTTAGCATTGTTCAGGAAAACAGAACTCTGTTTGTATTAAATTTTAATAATGAAAGCCACTCAAACAAATAATAGCACATTCCAGAGAG